>NW_027469572.1:0-99285 GCF_051020765.1 Lasioglossum baleicum
GTCAAGTAAAAACACGTGCGAGAGGATGCATCCCGCAGGCTAGTCGAGCACAAACACGTGCGAGAGGATGCATCCCGCAGGCTAGTCGAGCAAATACACGTGCGAGAGGATGCATCCCGCAGGCTAGTCGAGCAAAAACACGTGCGAGAGGATGCATCCCGCAGGCTAGTCGAGCAAAAACACGTGCGAGAGGATGCATCCCGCAGGCTAGTCGAGTAAAAACACGTGCGAGAGGATGCATCCTGCAGGCTAGTCGAGTAAAAACACGTGCGAGAGGATGCATCCCGCAGGCTAGTCGAGTAAAAACACGTGCGAGAGGATGCATCCCGCAGGCTAGTCGAGTAAAAACACGTGCGAGAGGATGCATCCCGCAGGCTAGTCGAGTAAAAACACGTGCGAGGTTTTGTGGGATACGCATGCGCAGGTTTTTTGGGATGCGCATGCGCAGGTTTTTTGGGATGCGCATGGCTAGTCGAGCAAAAACACGTGCGAGAGGATGCATCCCGCAGGGTAGTCGAGTAAAAACACGTGCGAGAGGATGCATCCCGCAGGCTAGTCGAGTAAAAACACGTGCGGGAGGATGCATCCCGCAGGCTAGTCGAGCAAAAACACGTGCGAGAGGATGCATCCCGCAGGCTAGTCGAGCAAAAACACGTGCGAGAGGATGCATCCCGCAGGCTAGGCTAGTAAAAACACGTGCGAGAGGACGCATCCCGCAGGCTAGTCGAGCACAAACACGTGCGAGAGGATGCATCCCGCAGGCTAGTCGAGTAAAAACACGTACGAGAGGATGCATCCCGCAGGCTAGTCGAGCAAAAACACGTGCGAGAGGATGCATCCCGCAGGCTAGTCGAGTAAAAACACGTGCGAGAGGATGAATCCCGCAGGCTAGTCGAGTAAAAACACGTGCGAGAGGATGCATCCCGCAGGCTAGTCGAGCAAAAACACGTGCGAGAGGATGCATCCCGCAGGCTAGTCGAGCAAAAACACGTGCGAGAGGATGCATCCCGCAGGCTAGTCGAGTAAAAACACGTGCGAGAGGATGCATCCTGCAGGCTAGTCGAGTAAAAACACGTGCGAGAGGATGCATCCCGCAGGCTAGTCGAGTAAAAACACGTGCGAGAGGATGCTTCCCGCAGGCTAGTCGAGTAAAAACATGTGCGAGAGGATGCATCCCGCAGGCTAGTCGAGTAAAAACACGTGCGAGAGGATGCATCCCGCAGGCTAGTCAAGTAAAAACACGTGCGAGAGGATGCATCCCGCAGGTTAGTCGAGCACAAACACGTGCGAGAGGATGCATCCCGCAGGCTAGTCGAGCAAATACACGTGCGAGAGGATGCATCCCGCAGGCTAGTCGAGCAAAAACACGTGCGAGAGGATGCATCCCGCAGGCTAGTCGAGCAAAAACACGTGCGAGAGGATGCATCCCGCAGACTAGTCGAGTAAAAACACGTGCGAGAGGATGCTTCCCGCAGGCTAGTCGAGTAAAAACACGTGCGAGAGGATGCATCCCGCAGGCTAGTCGAGTAAAAACACGTGCGAGAGGATGCATCCCGCAGGCTAGTCGAGTAAAAACACGTGCGAGAGGATGCATCCCGCAGGCTAGTCGAGTAAAAACACGTGCGAGGTTTTGTGGGATGCGCATGCGCAGGTTTTTTGGGATGCGCATGCGCAGGTTTTTTGGGATGCGCATGCCTAGTCGATCAAAAACACGTGCGAGAGGATGCATCCCGCAGGCTAGTCGAGCAAAAACACGTGCGAGAGGATGCATCCCGCAGGCTAGTCGAGTAAAAACACGTGCGAGAGGATGCATCCTGCAGGCTAGTCGAGTAAAAACACGTGCGAGAGGATGCATCCCGCAGGCTAGTCGAGTAAAAACACGTGCGAGAGGATGCATCCCGCAGGCTAGTCGAGTAAAAACACGTGCGAGAGGATGCATCCCGCAGGGTAGTCGAGTAAAAACACGTGCGAGGTTTTGTGGGATACGCATGCGCAGGTTTTTTGGGATGCGCATGCGCAGGTTTTTTGGGATGCGCATGCGCAGGTTTTTTGGGATGCGCATGGCTAGTCGAGCAAAAACACGTGCGAGAGGATGCATCCCGCAGGGTAGTCGAGTAAAAACACGTGCGAGAGGATGCATCCCGCAGGCTAGTCGAGTAAAAACACGTGCGGGAGGATGCATCCCGCAGGCTAGTCGAGCAAAAACACGTGCGAGAGGATGCATCCCGCAGGCTAGTCGAGCAAAAACACGTGCGAGAGGATGCATCCCGCAGGCTAGGCTAGTAAAAACACGTGCGAGAGGATGCATCCCGCAGGCTAGGCTAGTAAAAACACGTGCGAGAGGACGCATCCCGCAGGCTAGTCGAGCACAAACACGTGCGAGAGGATGCATCCCGCAGGCTAGTCGAGCAAATACACGTGCGAGAGGATGCATCCCGCAGGCTAGTCGAGCAAAAACACGTGCGAGAGGATGCATCCCGCAGGCTAGTCGAGCAAAAACACGTGCGAGAGGATGCTTCCCGCAGGCTAGTCGAGTAAAAACACGTGCGAGAGGATGCATCCCGCAGGCTAGTCGAGTAAAACCACGTGCGAGAGGATGCATCCCGCAGGCTAGTCGAGTAAAAACACGTGCGAGGTTTTGTGGGATGCGCATGCGCAGGTTTTGTGGGATGCGCATGCGCAGGTTTTTTGGGATGCGCATGCGCAGGTTTTTTGGGATGCGCATGCCTAGTCGAGCAAAAACACGTGCGAGAGGATGCATCCCGCAGGCTAGTCGAGCAAAAACATGTGCGAGAGGATGCATCCCGCAGGCTAGTCGAGTAAAAACACGTGCGAGAGGATGCATCCCGCAGGCTAGTCGAGTAAAAACACGTGCGAGAGGATGCATCCCGCAGGCTAGTCGAGTAAAAACACGTGCGAGAGGATGGATCCCGCAGGCTAGTCGAGCAAAAACACGTGCGTTAGGATGCATCCCGCAGGCTAGTCGAGCACAAACACGTGCGAGAGGATGCATCCCGCAGGCTAGTCGAGCAAATACACGTGCGAGAGGATGCATCCTGCAGGCTAGTCGAGCAAAAACACGTGCGAGAGGATGCATCCCGCAGGCTAGTCGAGCAAAAACACATGCGAGAGGATGCATCCCGCAGACTAGTCGAGTAAAAACACGTGCGAGAGGATGCATCCCGCAGGCTAGTCGAGTAAAAACACGTGCGGGAGGATGCATCCCGCAGGCTAGTCGAGCAAAAACACGTGCGAGAGGATGCATCCCGCAGGCTAGTCGAGCAATAACACGTGCGAGAGGATGCATCCCGCAGGCTAGGCTAGTAAAAACACGTGCGAGAGGACGCATCCCGCAGGCTAGTCGAGCACAAACACGTGCGAGAGGATGCATCCCGCAGGCTAGTCGAGTAAAAACACGTACGAGAGGATGCATCCCGCAGGCTAGTCGAGCAAAAACACGTGCGAGAGGATGCATCCCGCAGGCTAGTCGAGTAAAAACACGTGCGAGAGGATGAATCCCGCAGGCTAGTCGAGTAAAAACACGTGCGAGAGGATGCATCCCGCAGGCTAGTCGAGCAAAAACACGTGCGAGAGGATGCATCCCGCAGGCTAGTCGAGCAAAAACACGTGCGAGAGGATGCATCCCGCAGGCTAGTCGAGTAAAAACACGTGCGAGAGGATGCATCCTGCAGGCTAGTCGAGTAAAAACACGTGCGAGAGGATGCATCCCGCAGGCTAGTCGAGTAAAAACACGTGCGAGAGGATGCTTCCCGCAGGCTAGTCGAGTAAAAACATGTGCGAGAGGATGCATCCCGCAGGCTAGTCGAGTAAAAACACGTGCGAGAGGATGCATCCCGCAGGCTAGTCAAGTAAAAACACGTGCGAGAGGATGCATCCCGCAGGTTAGTCGAGCACAAACACGTGCGAGAGGATGCATCCCGCAGGCTAGTCGAGCAAATACACGTGCGAGAGGATGCATCCCGCAGGCTAGTCGAGCAAAAACACGTGCGAGAGGATGCATCCCGCAGGCTAGTCGAGCAAAAACACGTGCGAGAGGATGCATCCCGCAGACTAGTCGAGTAAAAACACGTGCGAGAGGATGCTTCCCGCAGGCTAGTCGAGTAAAAACACGTGCGAGAGGATGCATCCCGCAGGCTAGTCGAGTAAAAACACGTGCGAGAGGATGCATCCCGCAGGCTAGTCGAGTAAAAACACGTGCGAGAGGATGCATCCCGCAGGCTAGTCGAGTAAAAACACGTGCGAGGTTTTGTGGGATGCGCATGCGCAGGTTTTTTGGGATGCGCATGCGCAGGTTTTTTGGGATGCGCATGCCTAGTCGATCAAAAACACGTGCGAGAGGATGCATCCCGCAGGCTAGTCGAGCAAAAACACGTGCGAGAGGATGCATCCCGCAGGCTAGTCGAGTAAAAACACGTGCGAGAGGATGCATCCTGCAGGCTAGTCGAGTAAAAACACGTGCGAGAGGATGCATCCCGCAGGCTAGTCGAGTAAAAACACGTGCGAGAGGATGCATCCCGCAGGCTAGTCGAGTAAAAACACGTGCGAGAGGATGCATCCCGCAGGGTAGTCGAGTAAAGACACGTGCGAGGTTTTGTGGGATACGCATGCGCAGGTTTTTTGGGATGCGCATGCGCAGGTTTTTTGGGATGCGCATGCGCAGGTTTTTTGGGATGCGCATGGCTAGTCGAGCAAAAACACGTGCGAGAGGATGCATCCCGCAGGGTAGTCGAGTAAAAACACGTGCGAGAGGATGCATCCCGCAGGCTAGTCGAGTAAAAACACGTGCGGGAGGATGCATCCCGCAGGCTAGTCGAGCAAAAACACGTGCGAGAGGATGCATCCCGCAGGCTAGTCGAGCAAAAACACGTGCGAGAGGATGCATCCCGCAGGCTAGGCTAGTAAAAACACGTGCGAGAGGATGCATCCCGCAGGCTAGGCTAGTAAAAACACGTGCGAGAGGACGCATCCCGCAGGCTAGTCGAGCACAAACACGTGCGAGAGGATGCATCCCGCAGGCTAGTCGAGCAAATACACGTGCGAGAGGATGCATCCCGCAGGCTAGTCGAGCAAAAACACGTGCGAGAGGATGCATCCCGCAGGCTAGTCGAGCAAAAACACGTGCGAGAGGATGCTTCCCGCAGGCTAGTCGAGTAAAAACACGTGCGAGAGGATGCATCCCGCAGGCTAGTCGAGTAAAACCACGTGCGAGAGGATGCATCCCGCAGGCTAGTCGAGTAAAAACACGTGCGAGGTTTTGTGGGATGCGCATGCGCAGGTTTTGTGGGATGCGCATGCGCAGGTTTTTTGGGATGCGCATGCGCAGGTTTTTTGGGATGCGCATGCCTAGTCGAGCAAAAACACGTGCGAGAGGATGCATCCCGCAGGCTAGTCGAGCAAAAACATGTGCGAGAGGATGCATCCCGCAGGCTAGTCGAGTAAAAACACGTGCGAGAGGATGCATCCCGCAGGCTAGTCGAGTAAAAACACGTGCGAGAGGATGCATCCCGCAGGCTAGTCGAGTAAAAACACGTGCGAGAGGATGGATCCCGCAGGCTAGTCGAGCAAAAACACGTGCGTTAGGATGCATCCCGCAGGCTAGTCGAGCACAAACACGTGCGAGAGGATGCATCCCGCAGGCTAGTCGAGCAAATACACGTGCGAGAGGATGCATCCTGCAGGCTAGTCGAGCAAAAACACGTGCGAGAGGATGCATCCCGCAGGCTAGTCGAGCAAAAACACATGCGAGAGGATGCATCCCGCAGACTAGTCGAGTAAAAACACGTGCGAGAGGATGCATCCCGCAGGCTAGTCGAGCAAAAACACGTGCGAGAGGATGCATCCCGCAGGCTAGGCTAGTAAAAACACGTGCGAGAGGACGCATCCCGCAGGCTAGTCGAGCACAAACACGTGCGAGAGGATGCATCCCGCAGGCTAGTCGAGTAAAAACACGTACGAGAGGATGCATCCCGCAGGCTAGTCGAGCAAAAACACGTGCGAGAGGATGCATCCCGCAGGCTAGTCGAGTAAAAACACGTGCGAGAGGATGAATCCCGCAGGCTAGTCGAGTAAAAACACGTGCGAGAGGATGCATCCCGCAGGCTAGTCGAGCAAAAACACGTGCGAGAGGATGCATCCCGCAGGCTAGTCGAGCAAAAACACGTGCGAGAGGATGCATCCCGCAGGCTAGTCGAGTAAAAACACGTGCGAGAGGATGCATCCTGCAGGCTAGTCGAGTAAAAACACGTGCGAGAGGATGCATCCCGCAGGCTAGTCGAGTAAAAACACGTGCGAGAGGATGCATCCCGCAGGCTAGTCGAGTAAAAACACGTGCGAGGTTTTGTGGGATGCGCATGCGCAGGTTTTGTGGGATGCGCATGCGCAGGTTTTTTTGGATGCGCATGCGCAGGTTTTTTGGGATGCGCATGGCTAGTCGAGCAAAAACACGTGCGAGAGGATGCATCCCGCAGGGTAGTCGAGTAAAAACACGTGCGAGAGGATGCATCCCGCAGACTAGTCGAGTAAAAACACGTGCGAGAGGATGCTTCCCGCAGGCTAGTCGAGTAAAAACACGTGCGAGAGGATGCATCCCGCAGGCTAGTCGAGTAAAAACACGTGCGAGAGGATGCATCCCGCAGGCTAGTCAAGTAAAAACACGTGCGAGAGGATGCATCCCGCAGGTTAGTCGAGCACAAACACGTGCGAGAGGATGCATCCCGCAGGCTAGTCGAGCAAATACACGTGCGAGAGGATGCATCCCGCAGGCTAGTCGAGCAAAAACACGTGCGAGAGGATGCATCCCGCAGGCTAGTCGAGCAAAAACACGTGCGAGAGGATGCATCCCGCAGACTAGTCGAGTAAAAACACGTGCGAGAGGATGCTTCCCGCAGGCTAGTCGAGTAAAAACACGTGCGAGAGGATGCATCCCGCAGGCTAGTCGAGTAAAAACACGTGCGAGAGGATGCATCCCGCAGGCTAGTCGAGTAAAAACACGTGCGAGAGGATGCATCCCGCAGGCTAGTCGAGTAAAAACACGTGCGAGGTTTTGTGGGATGCGCATGCGCAGGTTTTGTGGGATGCGCATGCGCAGGTTTTTTGGGATGCGCATGCGCAGGTTTTTTGGGATGCGCATGCCTGGTCGATCAAAAACACGTGCGAGAGGATGCATCCCGCAGGCTAGTCGAGTAAAAACACGTGCGAGAGGATGCATCCTGCAGGCTAGTCGAGTAAAAACACGTGCGAGAGGATGCATCCCGCAGGCTAGTCGAGTAAAAACACGTGCGAGAGGATGCATCCCGCAGGCTAGTCGAGTAAAAACACGTGCGAGAGGATGCATCCCGCAGGGTAGTCGAGTAAAAACACGTGCGAGGTTTTGTGGGATACGCATGCGCAGGTTTTTTGGGATGCGCATGCGCAGGTTTTTTGGGATGCGCATGCGCAGGTTTTTTGGGATGCGCATGGCTAGTCGAGCAAAAACACGTGCGAGAGGATGCATCCCGCAGGGTAGTCGAGTAAAAACACGTGCGAGAGGATGCATCCCGCAGGCTAGTCGAGTAAAAACACGTGCGGGAGGATGCATCCCGCAGGCTAGTCGAGCAAAAACACGTGCGAGAGGATGCATCCCGCAGGCTAGTCGAGCAAAAACACGTGCGAGAGGATGCATCCCGCAGGCTAGGCTAGTAAAAACACGTGCGAGAGGATGCATCCCGCAGGCTAGTCGAGCACAAACACGTGCGAGAGGATGCATCCCGCAGGCTAGTCGAGCAAAAACACGTGCGAGAGGATGCATCCCGCAGGCTAGTCGAGTAAAAACACGTGCGAGAGGATGCATCCCGCAGGCTAGTCGAGTAAAAACACGTGCGAGAGGATGCATCCCGCAGGCTAGTCGAGTAAAAACACGTGCGAGAGGATGGATCCCGCAGGCTAGTCGAGCAAAAACACGTGCGAGAGGATGCATCCCGCAGGCTAGTCGAGCACAAACACGTGCGAGAGGATGCATCCCGCAGGCTAATCGAGTAAAAACACATGCGAGACGATGCATCCCGCAGACTAGTCGAGTAAAAACACGTGCGAGAGGATGCATCCCGCAGGCTAGTCGAGCAAAAACACGTGCGAGAGGATGCATCCCGCAGGCTAGTCGAGTAAAAACACGTGCGAGAGGATGCATCCTGCAGGCTAGTCGAGTAAAAACACGTGCGAGAGGATGCATCCCGCAGGCTAGTCGAGTAAAAACAAGTGCGAGAGGATGCATCCTGCAGGCTAGTCGAGTAAAAACACGTGCGAGAGGATGCATCCCGCAGGCTAGTCGAGTAAAAACACGTGCGAGAGGATGCATCCCGCAGGCTAGTCGAGTAAAAACACGTGCGAGGTTTTGTGGGATGCGCATGCGCAGGTTTTGTGGGATGCGCATGCGCAGGTTTTTTTGGATGCGCATGCGCAGGTTTTTTGGGATGCGCATGGCTAGTCGAGCAAAAACACGTGCGAGAGGATGCATCCCGCAGGGTAGTCGAGTAAAAACACGTGCGAGAGGATGCATCCCGCAGACTAGTCGAGTAAAAACACGTGCGAGAGGATGCTTCCCGCAGGCTAGTCGAGTAAAAACACGTGCGAGAGGATGCATCCCGCAGGCTAGTCGAGTAAAAACACGTGCGAGAGGATGCATCCCGTAGGCTAGTCAAGTAAAAACACGTGCGAGAGGATGCATCCCGCAGGCTAGTCGAGCACAAACACGTGCGAGAGGATGCATCCCGCAGGCTAGTCGAGCAAATACACGTGCGAGAGGATGCATCCCGCAGGCTAGTCGAGCAAAAACACGTGCGAGAGGATGCATCCCGCAGGCTAGTCGAGCAAAAACACGTGCGAGAGGATGCATCCCGCAGACTAGTCGAGTAAAAACACGTGCGAGAGGATGCTTCCCGCAGGCTATTCGAGTAAAAACACGTGCGAGAGGATGCATCCCGCAGGCTAGTCGAGTAAAAACACGTGCGAGAGGATGCATCCCGCAGGCTAGTCGAGTAAAAACACGTGCGAGAGGATGCATCCCGCAGGCTAGTCGAGTAAAAACACGTGCGAGAGGATGCATCCCGCAGGCTAGTCGAGTAAAAACACGTGCGATGTTTTGTGGGATGCGCATGCGCAGGTTTTGTGGGATGCGCATGCGCAGGTTTTTTGGGATGCGCATGCGCAGGTTTTTTGGGATGCGCATAGCTAGTCGAGCAAAAACACGTGCGAGAGGATGCATCCCGCAGACTAGTCGAGTAAAAACACGTGCGAGAGGATGCTTCCCGCAGGCTAGTCGAGTAAAAACACGTGCGAGAGGATGCATCCCGCAGGGTAGTCGAGTAAAAACACGTGCGAGAGGATGCACCCCGCAGGCTAGTCGAGTAAAAACACGTGCGAGAGGATGCATCCCGCAGGCTAGTCGAGCAAAAACACGAGCGAGAGGATGCATCCCGCAGGCTAGTCGAGCAAAAACACGTGCGAGAGGATGCATCCCGCAGGCTAGTCGAGCAAAAACACGTGCGAGAGGATGCATCCCGCAGGCTAGTCAAGTAAAAACACGTGCGAGAGGATGCATCCCGCAGGCTAGTCGAGCACAAACACGTGCGAGAGGATGCATCCCGCAGGCTAGTCGAGCAAATACACGTGCGAGAGGATGCATCCCGCAGGCTAGTCGAGCAAAAACACGTGCGAGAGGATGCAACCCGCAGGCTAGTCGAGCAAAAACACGTGCGAGAGGATGCATCCCGCAGACTAGTCGAGTAAAAACACGTGCGAGAGGATGCTTCCCGCAGGCTAGTCGAGTAAAAACACGTGCGAGAGGATGCATCCCGCAGGGTAGTCGAGTAAAAACACGTGCGAGAGGATGCACCCCGCAGGCTAGTCGAGTAAAAACACGTGCGAGAGGATGCATCCCGCAGGCTAGTCGAGCAAAAACACGTGCGAGAGGATGCATCCCGCAGGGTAGTCGAGCAAAAACACGTGCGAGAGGATGCATCCCGCAGGCTAGTCGAGCAAAAACACGTGCGAGAGGATGCATCCCGCAGGCTAGTCAAGTAAAAACACGTGCGAGAGGATGCATCCCGCAGGCTAGTCGAGCACAAACACGTGCGAGAGGATGCATCCCGCAGGCTAGTCGAGCAAATACACGTGCGAGAGGATGCATCCCGCAGGCTAGTCGAGCAAAAACACGTGCGAGAGGATGCATCCCGCAGGCTAGTCGAGCAAAAACACGTGCGAGAGGATGCATCCCGCAGACTAGTCGAGTAAAAACACGTGCGAGAGGATGCTTCCCGCAGGCTAGTCGAGTAAAAACACGTGCGAGAGGATGCATCCCGCAGGCTAGTCGAGTAAAAACACGTGCGAGAGGATGCATCCCGAAGGCTAGTCGAGTAAAAACACGTGCGAGAGGATGCATCCCGCAGGCTAGTCGAGTAAAAACACGTGCGAGGTTTTGTGGGATGCGCATGAGCAGGTTTTTTGGGATGCGCATGCGCAGGTTTTTTGGGATGCGCATGCGCAGGTTTTTTGGGATGCGCATGCCTAGTCGAGCAAAAACACGTGCGAGAGGATGCATCCCGCAGGCTAGTCGAGCAAAAAGACGTGCGAGAGGATGCATCCCGCAGGCTATTCGAGTAAAAACACGTGCGAGAGGATGCATCCCGCAGGCTAGTCGAGTAAAAACACGTGCGAGAGGATGCATCCCGCATGCTAGTCGAGTAAAAATACGTGCGAGGTTTTGTGGGATGCGCATGCGCAGGTTTTGTGGGATGCGCATGCGCAGGTTTTTTGGGATGCGCATGGCTAGTCGAGCAAAAACACGTGCGAGAGGATGCATCCCGCAGGCTAGTCGAGCAAAAACACGTGCGAGAGGATGCATCCCGCAGGCTAGTCGAGTAAAAACACGTGCGGGAGGATGCATCCCGCAGGCTAGTCGAGTAAAAACACGTACGAGAGGATGCATCCCGCAGGCTAGTCGAGCAAAAACAAGTGCGAGAGGATGCATCCCGCAGGCTAGTCGAGTAAAAACACGTGCGAGAGGATGAATCCCGCAGGCTAGTCGAGCAAAAACACGTGCGAGAGGATGCATCCCGCAGGCTAGTCGAGTAAAAACACGTGCGAGAGGATGCATCCTGCAGGCTAGTCGAGTAAAAACACGTGCGAGAGGATGCATCCCGCAGGCTAGTCGAGTAAAAACACGTGCGAGAGGATGCATCCCGCAGGCTAGTCGAGTAAAAACACGTGCGAGGTTTTGTGGGATGCGCATGCGCAGGTTTTGTGGGATGCGCATGCGCAGGTTTTTTTGGATGCGCATGCGCAGGTTTTTTGGGATGCGCATGGCTAGTCGAGCAAAAACACGTGCGAGAGGATGCATCCCGCAGGGTAGTCGAGTAAAAACACGTGCGAGAGGATGCATCCCGCAGACTAGTCGAGTAAAAACACGTGCGAGAGGATGCTTCCCGCAGGCTAGTCGAGTAAAAACACGTGCGAGAGGATGCATCCCGCAGGCTAGTCGAGTAAAAACACGTGCGAGAGGATGCATCCCGTAGGCTAGTCAAGTAAAAACACGTGCGAGAGGATGCATCCCGCAGGCTAGTCGAGCACAAACACGTGCGAGAGGATGCATCCCGCAGGCTAGTCGAGCAAATACACGTGCGAGAGGATGCATCCCGCAGGCTAGTCGAGCAAAAACACGTGCGAGAGGATGCATCCCGCAGGCTAGTCGAGCAAAAACACGTGCGAGAGGATGCATCCCGCAGACTAGTCGAGTAAAAACACGTGCGAGAGGATGCTTCCCGCAGGCTAGTCGAGTAAAAACACGTGCGAGAGGATGCATCCCGCAGGCTAGTCGAGTAAAAACACGTGCGAGAGGATGCATCCCGCAGGCTAGTCGAGTAAAAACACGTGCGAGAGGATGCATCCCGCAGGCTAGTCGAGTAAAAACACGTGCGAGGTTTTGTGGGATGCGCATGCCCAGGTTTTGTGGGATGCGCATGCGCAGGTTTTTTGGGATGCGCATGCCTAGTCGAGCAAAAACACGTGCGAGAGGATGCATCCCGCAGGGTAGTCGAGTAAAAACACGTGCGAGAGGATGCACCCCGCAGGCTAGTCGAGTAAAAACACGTGCGAGAGGATGCATCCCGCAGGCTAGTCGAGCAAAAACACGAGCGAGAGGATGCATCCCGCAGGCTAGTCGAGCAAAAACACGTGCGAGAGGATGCATCCCGCAGGCTAGTCGAGCAAAAACACGTGCGAGAGGATGCATCCCGCAGGCTAGTCGAGCAAAAACACGTGCGAGAGGATGCATCCCGCAGGCTAGTCAAGTAAAAACACGTGCGAGAGGATGCATCCCGCAGGCTAGTCGAGCACAAACACGTGCGAGAGGATGCATCCCGCAGGCTAGTCGAGCAAATACACGTGCGAGAGGATGCATCCCGCAGGCTAGTCGAGCAAAAACACGTGCGAGAGGATGCAACCCGCAGGCTAGTCGAGCAAAAACACGTGCGAGAGGATGCATCCCGCAGACTAGTCGAGTAAAAACACGTGCGAGAGGATGCTTCCCGCAGGCTAGTCGAGTAAAAACACGTGCGAGAGGATGCATCCCGCAGGGTAGTCGAGTAAAAACACGTGCGAGAGGATGCACCCCGCAGGCTAGTCGAGTAAAAACACGTGCGAGAGGATGCATCCCGCAGGCTAGTCGAGCAAAAACACGTGCGAGAGGATGCATCCCGCAGGGTAGTCGAGCAAAAACACGTGCGAGAGGATGCATCCCGCAGGCTAGTCGAGCAAAAACACGTGCGAGAGGATGCATCCCGCAGGCTAGTCAAGTAAAAACACGTGCGAGAGGATGCATCCCGCAGGCTAGTCGAGCACAAACACGTGCGAGAGGATGCATCCCGCAGGCTAGTCGAGCAAAAAGACGTGCGAGAGGATGCATCCCGCAGGCTATTCGAGTAAAAACACGTGCGAGAGGATGCATCCCGCAGGCTAGTCGAGTAAAAACACGTGCGAGAGGATGCATCCCGCATGCTAGTCGAGTAAAAATACGTGCGAGGTTTTGTGGGATGCGCATGCGCAGGTTTTGTGGGATGCGCATGCGCAGGTTTTTTGGGATGCGCATGGCTAGTCGAGCAAAAACACGTGCGAGAGGATGCATCCCGCAGGCTAGTCGAGCAAAAACACGTGCGAGAGGATGCATCCCGCAGGCTAGTCGAGTAAAAACACGTGCGGGAGGATGCATCCCGCAGGCTAGTCGAGTAAAAACACGTACGAGAGGATGCATCCCGCAGGCTAGTCGAGCAAAAACAAGTGCGAGAGGATGCATCCCGCAGGCTAGTCGAGTAAAAACACGTGCGAGAGGATGAATCCCGCAGGCTAGTCGAGCAAAAACACGTGCGAGAGGATGCATCCCGCAGGCTAGTCGAGTAAAAACACGTGCGAGAGGATGCATCCTGCAGGCTAGTCGAGTAAAAACACGTGCGAGAGGATGCATCCCGCAGGCTAGTCGAGTAAAAACACGTGCGAGAGGATGCATCCCGCAGGCTAGTCGAGTAAAAACACGTGCGAGGTTTTGTGGGATGCGCATGCGCAGGTTTTGTGGGATGCGCATGCGCAGGTTTTTTTGGATGCGCATGCGCAGGTTTTTTGGGATGCGCATGGCTAGTCGAGCAAAAACACGTGCGAGAGGATGCATCCCGCAGGGTAGTCGAGTAAAAACACGTGCGAGAGGATGCATCCCGCAGACTAGTCGAGTAAAAACACGTGCGAGAGGATGCTTCCCGCAGGCTAGTCGAGTAAAAACACGTGCGAGAGGATGCATCCCGCAGGCTAGTCGAGTAAAAACACGTGCGAGAGGATGCATCCCGTAGGCTAGTCAAGTAAAAACACGTGCGAGAGGATGCATCCCGCAGGCTAGTCGAGCACAAACACGTGCGAGAGGATGCATCCCGCAGGCTAGTCGAGCAAATACACGTGCGAGAGGATGCATCCCGCAGGCTAGTCGAGCAAAAACACGTGCGAGAGGATGCATCCCGCAGGCTAGTCGAGCAAAAACACGTGCGAGAGGATGCATCCCGCAGACTAGTCGAGTAAAAACACGTGCGAGAGGATGCTTCCCGCAGGCTAGTCGAGTAAAAACACGTGCGAGAGGATGCATCCCGCAGGCTAGTCGAGTAAAAACACGTGCGAGAGGATGCATCCCGCAGGCTAGTCGAGTAAAAACACGTGCGAGAGGATGCATCCCGCAGGCTAGTCGAGTAAAAACACGTGCGAGGTTTTGTGGGATGCGCATGCCCAGGTTTTGTGGGATGCGCATGCGCAGGTTTTTTGGGATGCGCATGCCTAGTCGAGCAAAAACACGTGCGAGAGGATGCATCCCGCAGGCTAGTCGAGTAAAAACACGTGCGAGAGGATGCATCCCGCAGGCTAGTCGAGTAAAAACACGTGCGAGAGGATGCATCCCGCAGGGTAGTCGAGTAAAAACACGTGCGAGGTTTTGTGGGATACGCATGCGCAGGTTTTTTGGGATGCGCATGCGCAGGTTTTTTGGGATGCGCATGCGCAGGTTTTTTGGGATGCGCATGGCTAGTCGAGCAAAAACACGTGCGAGAGGATGCATCCCGCAGGGTAGTCGAGTAAAAACACGTGCGAGAGGATGCATCCCGCAGGCTAGTCGAGTAAAAACACGTGCGGGAGGATGCATCCCGCAGGCTAGTCGAGCAAAAACACGTGCGAGAGGATGCATCCCGCAGGCTAGTCGAGCAAAAACACGTGCGAGAGGATGCATCCCGCAGGCTAGGCTAGTAAAAACACGTGCGAGAGGATGCATCCCGCAGGCTAGTCGAGCACAAACACGTGCGAGAGGATGCATCCCGCAGGCTAGTCGAGCAAAAACACGTGCGAGAGGATGCATCCCGCAGGCTAGTCGAGTAAAAACACGTGCGAGAGGATGCATCCCGCAGGCTAGTCGAGTAAAAACACGTGCGAGAGGATGCATCCCGCAGGCTAGTCGGGTAAAAACACGTGCGAGAGGATGGATCCCGCAGGCTAGTCGAGCAAAAACACGTGCGAGAGGATGCATCCCGCAGGCTAGTCGAGCACAAACACGTGCGAGAGGATGCATCCCGCAGGCTAGTCGAGCAAATACACGTGCGAGAGGATGCATCCCGCAGGCTAGTCGAGCAAAAACACGTGCGAGAGGATGCATCCCGCAGGCTAGTCGAGCAAAAACACATGCGAGACGATGCATCCCGCAGACTAGTCGAGTAAAAACACGTGCGAGAGGATGCTTCCCGCAGGCTAATCGAGTAAAAACACGTGCGAGAGGATGCATCCCGCAGGCTAGTCGAGTAAAAACACGTGCGAGAGGATGCATCCCGCAGGCTAGTCGAGTAAAAACACGTGCGAGAGGATGCATCCCGCAGGCTAGTCGAGTAAAAACACGTGCGAGGTTTTGTGGGATGCGCATGCGCAGGTTTTGTGGGATGCGCATGCGCAGGTTTTTTGGGATGCGCATGCGCAGGTTTTTTGGGATGCGCATGCCTAGTCGAGCAAAAACATGTGCGAGAGGATGCATCCCGCAGGCTAGTCGAGCAAAAACACGTGCGAGAGGATGCATCCCGCAGGCTAGTCGAGTAAAAACACGTGCGAGAGGATGCATCCTGCAGGCTAGTCGAGTAAAAACACGTGCGAGAGGATGCATCCCGCAGGCTAGTCGAGTAAAAACAAGTGCGAGAGGATGCATCCTGCAGGCTAGTCGAGTAAAAACACGTGCGAGAGGATGCATCCCGCAGGCTAGTCGAGTAAAAACACGTGCGAGAGGATGCATCCCGCAGGCTAGTCGAGTAAAAACACGTGCGAGGTTTTGTGGGATGCGCATGCGCAGGTTTTGTGGGATGCGCATGCGCAGGTTTTTTTGGATGCGCATGCGCAGGTTTTTTGGGATGCGCATGGCTAGTCGAGCAAAAACACGTGCGAGAGGATGCATCCCGCAGGGTAGTCGAGTAAAAACACGTGCGAGAGGATGCATCCCGCAGACTAGTCGAGTAAAAACACGTGCGAGAGGATGCTTCCCGCAGGCTAGTCGAGTAAAAACACGTGCGAGAGGATGCATCCCGCAGGCTAGTCGAGTAAAAACACGTGCGAGAGGATGCATCCCGTAGGCTAGTCAAGTAAAAACACGTGCGAGAGGATGCATCCCGCAGGCTAGTCGAGCACAAACACGTGCGAGAGGATGCATCCCGCAGGCTAGTCGAGCAAATACACGTGCGAGAGGATGCATCCCGCAGGCTAGTCGAGCAAAAACACGTGCGAGAGGATGCATCCCGCAGGCTAGTCGAGCAAAAACACGTGCGAGAGGATGCATCCCGCAGACTAGTCGAGTAAAAACACGTGCGAGAGGATGCTTCCCGCAGGCTATTCGAGTAAAAACACGTGCGAGAGGATGCATCCCGCAGGCTAGTCGAGTAAAAACACGTGCGAGAGGATGCATCCCGCAGGCTAGTCGAGTAAAAACACGTGCGAGAGGATGCATCCCGCAGGCTAGTCGAGTAAAAACACGTGCGAGAGGATGCATCCCGCAGGCTAGTCGAGTAAAAACACGTGCGATGTTTTGTGGGATGCGCATGCGCAGGTTTTGTGGGATGCGCATGCGCAGGTTTTTTGGGATGCGCATGCGCAGGTTTTTGGATGCGCATAGCTAGTCGAGCAAAAACACGTGCGAGAGGATGCATCCCGCAGACTAGTCGAGTAAAAACACGTGCGAGAGGATGCTTCCCGCAGGCTAGTCGAGTAAAAACACGTGCGAGAGGATGCATCCCGCAGGGTAGTCGAGTAAAAACACGTGCGAGAGGATGCACCCCGCAGGCTAGTCGAGTAAAAACACGTGCGAGAGGATGCATCCCGCAGGCTAGTCGAGCAAAAACACGAGCGAGAGGATGCATCCCGCAGGCTAGTCGAGCAAAAACACGTGCGAGAGGATGCATCCCGCAGGCTAGTCGAGCAAAAACACGTGCGAGAGGATGCATCCCGCAGGCTAGTCAAGTAAAAACACGTGCGAGAGGATGCATCCCGCAGGCTAGTCGAGCACAAACACGTGCGAGAGGATGCATCCCGCAGGCTAGTCGAGCAAATACACGTGCGAGAGGATGCATCCCGCAGGCTAGTCGAGCAAAAACACGTGCGAGAGGATGCAACCCGCAGGCTAGTCGAGCAAAAACACGTGCGAGAGGATGCATCCCGCAGACTAGTCGAGTAAAAACACGTGCGAGAGGATGCTTCCCGCAGGCTAGTCGAGTAAAAACACGTGCGAGAGGATGCATCCCGCAGGGTAGTCGAGTAAAAACACGTGCGAGAGGATGCACCCCGCAGGCTAGTCGAGTAAAAACACGTGCGAGAGGATGCATCCCGCAGGCTAGTCGAGCAAAAACACGTGCGAGAGGATGCATCCCGCAGGGTAGTCGAGCAAAAACACGTGCGAGAGGATGCATCCCGCAGGCTAGTCGAGCAAAAACACGTGCGAGAGGATGCATCCCGCAGGCTAGTCAAGTAAAAACACGTGCGAGAGGATGCATCCCGCAGGCTAGTCGAGCACAAACACGTGCGAGAGGATGCATCCCGCAGGCTAGTCGAGCAAATACACGTGCGAGAGGATGCATCCCGCAGGCTAGTCGAGCAAAAACACGTGCGAGAGGATGCATCCCGCAGGCTAGTCGAGCAAAAACACGTGCGAGAGGATGCATCCCGCAGACTAGTCGAGTAAAAACACGTGCGAGAGGATGCTTCCCGCAGGCTAGTCGAGTAAAAACACGTGCGAGAGGATGCATCCCGCAGGCTAGTCGAGTAAAAACACGTGCGAGAGGATGCATCCCGAAGGCTAGTCGAGTAAAAACACGTGCGAGAGGATGCATCCCGCAGGCTAGTCGAGTAAAAACACGTGCGAGGTTTTGTGGGATGCGCATGAGCAGGTTTTTTGGGATGCGCATGCGCAGGTTTTTTGGGATGCGCATGCGCAGGTTTTTTGGGATGCGCATGCCTAGTCGAGCAAAAACACGTGCGAGAGGATGCATCCCGCAGGCTAGTCGAGCAAAAAGACGTGCGAGAGGATGCATCCCGCAGGCTATTCGAGTAAAAACACGTGCGAGAGGATGCATCCCGCAGGCTAGTCGAGTAAAAACACGTGCGAGAGGATGCATCCCGCATGCTAGTCGAGTAAAAATACGTGCGAGGTTTTGTGGGATGCGCATGCGCAGGTTTTGTTGGGATGCGCATGCGCAGGTTTTTTGGGATGCGCATGGCTAGTCGAGCAAAAACACGTGCGAGAGGATGCATCCCGCAGGCTAGTCGAGCAAAAACACGTGCGAGAGGATGCATCCCGCAGGCTAGTCGAGTAAAAACACGTGCGGGAGATGCATCCCGCAGGCTAGTCGAGTAAAAACACGTACGAGAGGATGCATCCCGCAGGCTAGTCGAGCAAAAACAAGTGCGAGAGGATGCATCCCGCAGGCTAGTCGAGTAAAAACACGTGCGAGAGGATGAATCCCGCAGGCTAGTCGAGCAAAAACACGTGCGAGAGGATGCATCCCGCAGGCTAGTCGAGTAAAAACACGTGCGAGAGGATGCATCCTGCAGGCTAGTCGAGTAAAAACACGTGCGAGAGGATGCATCCCGCAGGCTAGTCGAGTAAAAACACGTGCGAGAGGATGCATCCCGCAGGCTAGTCGAGTAAAAACACGTGCGAGGTTTTGTGGGATGCGCATGCGCAGGTTTTGTGGGATGCGCATGCGCAGGTTTTTTTGGATGCGCATGCGCAGGTTTTTTGGGATGCGCATGGCTAGTCGAGCAAAAACACGTGCGAGAGGATGCATCCCGCAGGGTAGTCGAGTAAAAAACACGTGCGAGAGGATGCATCCCGCAGACTAGTCGAGTAAAAACACGTGCGAGAGGATGCTTCCCGCAGGCTAGTCGAGTAAAAACACGTGCGAGAGGATGCATCCCGCAGGCTAGTCGAGTAAAAACACGTGCGAGAGGATGCATCCCGTAGGCTAGTCAAGTAAAAACACGTGCGAGAGGATGCATCCCGCAGGCTAGTCGAGCACAAACACGTGCGAGAGGATGCATCCCGCAGGCTAGTCGAGCAAATACACGTGCGAGAGGATGCATCCCGCAGGCTAGTCGAGCAAAAACACGTGCGAGAGGATGCATCCCGCAGGCTAGTCGAGCAAAAACACGTGCGAGAGGATGCATCCCGCAGACTAGTCGAGTAAAAACACGTGCGAGAGGATGCTTCCCGCAGGCTAGTCGAGTAAAAACACGTGCGAGAGGATGCATCCCGCAGGCTAGTCGAGTAAAAACACGTGCGAGAGGATGCATCCCGCAGGCTAGTCGAGTAAAAACACGTGCGAGAGGATGCATCCCGCAGGCTAGTCGAGTAAAAACACGTGCGAGGTTTTGTGGGATGCGCATGCCCAGGTTTTGTGGGATGCGCATGCGCAGGTTTTTTGGGATGCGCATGCCTAGTCGAGCAAAAACACGTGCGAGAGGATGCATCCCGCAGGCTAGTCGAGCAAAAACACGTGCGAGAGGATGCATCCCGCAGGCTAGTCGAGTAAAAACACGTGCGAGAGGATGCATCCTGCAGGCTAGTCGAGTAAAAACACGTGCGAGAGGATGCATCCCGCAGGCTAGTCGAGTAAAAACACGTGCGAGAGGATGCATCCCGCAGGCTAGTCGAGTAAAAACACGTGCGAGAGGATGCATCCCGCAGGCTAGTCGAGTAAAAACACGTGCGAGGTTTTGTGGGATACGCATGCGCAGGTTTTTTGGGATGCGCATGCGCAGGTTTTTTGGGATGCGCATGGCTAGTCGAGCAAAAACACGTGCGAGAGGATGCATCCCGCAGGGTAGTCGAGTAAAAACACGTGCGAGAGGATGCATCCCGCAGGCTAGTCGAGTAAAAACACGTGCGGGAGGATGCATCCCGCAGGCTAGTCGAGCAAAAACACGTGCGAGAGGATGCATCCCGCAGGCTAGTCGAGCAAAAACACGTGCGAGAGGATGCATCCCGCAGGCTAGGCTAGTAAAAACACGTGCGAGAGGATGCATCCCGCAGGCTAGTCGAGCACAAACACGTGCGAGAGGATGCATCCCGCAGGCTAGTCGAGCAAATACACGTGCGAGAGGATGCATCCCGCAGGCTAGTCGAGCAAAAACACGTGCGAGAGGATGCATCCCGCAGGCTAGTCGAGCAAAAACACGTGCGAGAGGATGCATCCCGCAGACTAGTCGAGTAAAAACACGTGCGAGAGGATGCTTCCCGCAGGCTAGTCGAGTAAAAACACGTGCGAGAGGATGCATCCCGCAGGCTAGTCGAGTAAAAACACGTGCGAGAGGATGCATCCCGCAGGCTAGTCGAGTAAAAACACGTGCGAGGTTTTGTGGGATGCGCATGCGCAGGTTTTGTGGGATGCGCATGCGCAGGTTTTTTGGGATGCGCATGCGCAGGTTTTTTGGGATGCGCATGCCTAGTCGAGCAAAAACACGTGCGAGAGGATGCATCCCGCAGGCTAGTCGAGCAAAAACACGTGCGAGAGGATGCATCCCGCAGGCTAGGCTAGTAAAAACACGTGCGAGAGGATGCATCCCGCAGGCTAGTCGAGCACAAACACGTGCGAGAGGATGCATCCCGCAGGCTAGTCGAGCAAATACACGTGCGAGAGGATGCATCCCGCAGGCTAGTCGAGCAAAAACACGTGCGAGAGGATGCATCCCGCAGGCTAGTCGAGCAAAAACACGTGCGAGAGGATGCATCCCGCAGGCTAGGCTAGTAAAAACACGTGCGAGAGGATGCATCCCGCAGGCTAGTCGAGCACAAACACGTGCGAGAGGATGCATCCCGCAGGCTAGTCGAGTAAAAACACGTGCGAGGTTTTGTGGGATGCGCATGCGCAGGTTTTGTGGGATGCGCATGCGCAGGTTTTTTTGGATGCGCATGCGCAGGTTTTTTGGGATGCGCATGGCTAGTCGAGCAAAAACACGTGCGAGAGGATGCATCCCGCAGGGTAGTCGAGTAAAAACACGTGCGAGAGGATGCATCCCGCAGACTAGTCGAGTAAAAACACGTGCGAGAGGATGCTTCCCGCAGGCTAGTCGAGTAAAAACACGTGCGAGAGGATGCATCCCGCAGGCTAGTCGAGTAAAAACACGTGCGAGAGGATGCATCCCGTAGGCTAGTCAAGTAAAAACACGTGCGAGAGGATGCATCCCGCAGGCTAGTCGAGCACAAACACGTGCGAGAGGATGCATCCCGCAGGCTAGTCGAGCAAATACACGTGCGAGAGGATGCATCCCGCAGGCTAGTCGAGCAAAAACACGTGCGAGAGGATGCATCCCGCAGGCTAGTCGAGCAAAAACACGTGCGAGAGGATGCATCCCGCAGACTATTCGAGTAAAAACACGTGCGAGAGGATGCTTCCCGCAGGCTAGTCGAGTAAAAACACGTGCGAGAGGATGCATCCCGCAGGCTAGTCGAGTAAAAACACGTGCGAGAGGATGCATCCCGCAGGCTAGTCGAGTAAAAACACGTGCGAGAGGATGCATCCCGCAGGCTAGTCGAGTAAAAACACGTGCGAGGTTTTGTGGGATGCGCATGCCCAGGTTTTGTGGGATGCGCATGCCCAGGTTTTTTGGGATGCGCATGCCTAGTCGAGCAAAAACACGTGCGAGAGGATGCATCCCGCAGGCTAGTCGAGCAAAAACACGTGCGAGAGGATGCATCCCGCAGGCTAGTCGAGTAAAAACACGTGCGAGAGGATGCATCCTGCAGGCTAGTCGAGTAAAAACACGTGCGAGAGGATGCATCCCGCAGGCTAGTCGAGTAAAAACACGTGCGAGAGGATGCATCCCGCAGGCTAGTCGAGTAAAAACACGTGCGAGAGGATGCATCCCGCAGGCTAGTCGAGTAAAAACACGTGCGAGGTTTTGTGGGATACGCATGCGCAGGTTTTTTGGGATGCGCATGGCTAGTCGAGCAAAAACACGTGCGAGAGGATGCATCCCGCAGGGTAGTCGAGTAAAAACACGTGCGAGAGGATGCATCCCGCAGGCTAGTCGAGTAAAAACACGTGCGGGAGGATGCATCCCGCAGGCTAGTATAGCAAAAACACGTGCGAGAGGATGCATCCCGCAGGCTAGTCGAGCAAAAACACGTGCGAGAGGATGCATCCCGCAGGCTAGGCTAGTAAAAACACGTGCGAGAGGATGCATCCCGCAGGCTAGTCGAGCACAAACACGTGCGAGAGGATGCATCCCGCAGGCTAGTCGAGCAAATACACGTGCGAGAGGATGCATCCCGCAGGCTAGTCGAGCAAAAACACGTGCGAGAGGATGCATCCCGCAGGCTAGTCGAGCAAAAACACGTGCGAGAGGATGCATCCCGCAGACTAGTCGAGTAAAAACACGTGCGAGAGGATGCTTCCCGCAGGCTAGTCGAGTAAAAACACGTGCGAGAGGATGCATCCCGCAGGCTAGTCGAGTAAAAACACGTGCGAGAGGATGCATCCCGCAGGCTAGTCGAGTAAAAACACGTGCGAGGTTTTGTGGGATGCGCATGCGCAGGTTTTGTGGGATGCGCATGCGCAGGTTTTTTGGGATGCGCATGCGCAGGTTTTTTGGGATGCGCATGCCTAGTCGAGCAAAAACACGTGCGAGAGGATGCATCCCGCAGGCTAGTCGAGCAAAAACACGTGCGAGAGGATGCATCCCGCAGGCTAGGCTAGTAAAAACACGTGCGAGAGGATGCATCCCGCAGGCTAGTCGAGCACAAACACGTGCGAGAGGATGCATCCCGCAGGCTAGTCGAGCAAATACACGTGCGAGAGGATGCATCCCGCAGGCTAGTCGAGCAAAAACACGTGCGAGAGGATGCATCCCGCAGGCTAGTCGAGCAAAAACACGTGCGAGAGGATGCATCCCGCAGGCTAGGCTAGTAAAAACACGTGCGAGAGGATGCATCCCGCAGGCTAGTCGAGCACAAACACGTGCGAGAGGATGCATCCCGCAGGCTAGTCGAGCAAATACACGTGCGAGAGGATGCATCCCGCAGGCTAGTCGAGCAAAAACACGTGCGAGAGGATGCATCCCGCAGGCTAGTCGAGCAAAAACACGTGCGAGAGGATGCATCCCGCAGGCTAGGCTAGTAAAAACACGTGCGAGAGGATGCATCCCGCAGGCTAGTCGAGCACAAACACGTGCGAGAGGATGCATCCCGCAGGCTAGTCGAGCAAATACACGTGCGAGAGGATGCATCCCGCAGGCTAGTCGAGTAAAAACACGTGCGAGAGGATGCATCCCGCAGGCTAGTCGAGTAAAAACACGTGCGAGGTTTTGTGGGATGCGCATGCGCAGGTTTTGTGGGATGCGCATGCGCAGGTTTTTTTGGATGCGCATGCGCAGGTTTTTTGGGATGCGCATGGCTAGTCGAGCAAAAACACGTGCGAGAGGATGCATCCCGCAGGGTAGTCGAGTAAAAACACGTGCGAGAGGATGCATCCCGCAGACTAGTCGAGTAAAAACACGTGCGAGAGGATGCTTCCCGCAGGCTAGTCGAGTAAAAACACGTGCGAGAGGATGCATCCCGCAGGCTAGTCGAGTAAAAACACGTGCGAGAGGATGCATCCCGTAGGCTAGTCAAGTAAAAACACGTGCGAGAGGATGCATCCCGCAGGCTAGTCGAGCACAAACACGTGCGAGAGGATGCATCCCGCAGGCTAGTCGAGCAAATACACGTGCGAGAGGATGCATCCCGCAGGCTAGTCGAGCAAAAACACGTGCGAGAGGATGCATCCCGCAGGCTAGTCGAGCAAAAACACGTGCGAGAGGATGCATCCCGCAGACTAGTCGAGTAAAAACACGTGCGAGAGGATGCTTCCCGCAGGCTAGTCGAGTAAAAACACGTGCGAGAGGATGCATCCCGCAGGCTAGTCGAGTAAAAACACGTGCGAGAGGATGCATCCCGCAGGCTAGTCGAGTAAAAACACGTGCGAGAGGATGCATCCCGCAGGCTAGTCGAGTAAAAACACGTGCGAGGTTTTGTGGGATGCGCATGCCCAGGTTTTGTGGGATGCGCATGCCCAGGTTTTTTGGGATGCGCATGCCTAGTCGAGCAAAAACACGTGCGAGAGGATGCATCCCGCAGGCTAGTCGAGCAAAAACACGTGCGAGAGGATGCATCCCGCAGGCTAGTCGAGTAAAAACACGTGCGAGAGGATGCATCCTGCAGGCTAGTCGAGTAAAAACACGTGCGAGAGGATGCATCCCGCAGGCTAGTCGAGTAAAAACACGTGCGAGAGGATGCATCCCGCAGGCTAGTCGAGTAAAAACACGTGCGAGAGGATGCATCCCGCAGGCTAGTCGAGTAAAAACACGTGCGAGGTTTTGTGGGATACGCATGCGCAGGTTTTTTGGGATGCGCATGCGCAGGTTTTTTGGGATGCGCATGGCTAGTCGAGCAAAAACACGTGCGAGAGGATGCATCCCGCAGGGTAGTCGAGTAAAAACACGTGCGAGAGGATGCATCCCGCAGGCTAGTCGAGTAAAAACACGTGCGGGAGGATGCATCCCGCAGGCTAGTCGAGCAAAAACACGTGCGAGAGGATGCATCCCGCAGGCTAGTCGAGCAAAAACACGTGCGAGAGGATGCATCCCGCAGGCTAGGCTAGTAAAAACACGTGCGAGAGGATGCATCCCGCAGGCTAGTCGAGCACAAACACGTGCGAGAGGATGCATCCCGCAGGCTAGTCGAGCAAATACACGTGCGAGAGGATGCATCCCGCAGGCTAGTCGAGCAAAAACACGTGCGAGAGGATGCATCCCGCAGGCTAGTCGAGCAAAAACACGTGCGAGAGGATGCATCCCGCAGACTAGTCGAGTAAAAACACGTGCGAGAGGATGCTTCCCGCAGGCTAGTCGAGTAAAAACACGTGCGAGAGGATGCATCCCGCAGGCTAGTCGAGTAAAAACACGTGCGAGAGGATGCATCCCGCAGGCTAGTCGAGTAAAAACACGTGCGAGGTTTTGTGGGATGCGCATGCGCAGGTTTTGTGGGATGCGCATGCGCAGGTTTTTTGGGATGCGCATGCGCAGGTTTTTTGGGATGCGCATGCCTAGTCGAGCAAAAACACGTGCGAGAGGATGCATCCCGCAGGCTAGTCGAGCAAAAACACGTGCGAGGGGATGCATCCCGCAGGCTAGGCTAGTAAAAACACGTGCGAGAGGATGCATCCCGCAGGCTAGTCGAGCACAAACACGTGCGAGAGGATGCATCCCGCAGGCTAGTCGAGCAAATACACGTGCGAGAGGATGCATCCCGCAGGCTAGTCGAGCAAAAACACGTGCGAGAGGATGCATCCCGCAGGCTAGTCGAGCAAAAACACGTGCGAGAGGATGCATCCCGCAGGCTAGGCTAGTAAAAACACGTGCGAGAGGATGCATCCCGCAGGCTAGTCGAGCACAAACACGTGCGAGAGGATGCATCCCGCAGGCTAGTCGAGCAAATACACGTGCGAGAGGATGCATCCCGCAGGCTAGTCGAGCAAAAACACGTGCGAGAGGATGCATCCCGCAGGCTAGTCGAGCAAAAACACGTGCGAGAGGATGCATCCCGCAGACTAGTCGAGTAAAAACACGTGCGAGAGGATGCTTCCCGCAGGCTAGTCGAGTAAAAACACGTGCGAGAGGATGCATCCCGCAGGCTAGTCGAGTAAAAACACGTGCGAGAGGATGCATCCCGCAGGGTAGTCGAGTAAAAACACGTGCGAGAGGATGCATCCCGCAGGCTAGTCGAGTAAAAACACGTGCGGGAGGATGCATCCCGCAGGCTAGTCGAGCAAAAACACGTGCGAGAGGATGCATCCCGCAGGCTAGTCGAGCAAAAACACGTGCGAGAGGATGCATCCCGCAGGCTAGGCTAGTAAAAACACGTGCGAGAGGATGCATCCCGCAGGCTAGTCGAGCACAAACACGTGCGAGAGGATGCATCCCGCAGGCTAGTCGAGCAAATACACGTGCGAGAGGATGCATCCCGCAGGCTAGTCGAGCAAAAACACGTGCGAGAGGATGCATCCCGCAGGCTAGTCGAGCAAAAACACGTGCGAGAGGATGCATCCCGCAGACTAGTCGAGTAAAAACACGTGCGTGATGATGCTTCCCGCAGGCTAGTCGAGTAAAAACACGTGCGAGAGGATGCATCCCGCAGGCTAGTCGAGTAAAAACACGTGCGAGAGGATGCATCCCGCAGGCTAGTCGAGTAAAAACACGTGCGAGGTTTTGTGGGATGCGCATGCGCAGGTTTTGTGGGATGCGCATGCGCAGGTTTTTTGGGATGCGCATGCGCAGGTTTTTTGGGATGCGCATGCCTAGTCGAGCAAAAACACGTGCGAGAGGATGCATCCCGCAGGCTAGTCGAGCAAAAACACGTGCGAGAGGATGCATCCCGCAGGCTAGTCGAGTAAAAAGACGTGCGAGAGGATGCATCCCGCAGGCTAGTCGAGTAAAAACACGTGCGAGAGGATGCATCCCGCAGGCTAGTCGAGTAAAAACACGTGCGAGAGGATGGATCCCGCTGGCTAGTCGAGCAAAAACACGTGCGAGAGGATGCATCCCGCAGGCTAGTCGAGCACAAACACGTGCGAGAGGATGCATCCCGCAGGCTAGTCGAGCAAATACACGTGCGAGAGGATGCATCCCGCAGGCTAGTCGAGCAAAAACACGTGCGAGAGGATGCATCCCGCAGGCTAGTCGAGCAAAAACACATGCGAGACGATGCATCCCGCAGACTAGTCGAGTAAAAACACGTGCGAGAGGATGCATCCCGCAGGCTAGTCGAGTAAAAACACGTGCGAGGTTTTGTGGGATGCGCATGCGCAGGTTTTGTGGGATGCGCATGCGCAGGTTTTTTGGGATGCGCATGCCTAGTCGAGCAAAAACACGTGCGAGAGGATGCATCCCGCAGGCTAGTCGAGCAAAAACACGTGCGAGAGGATGCATCCCGCAGGCTAGTCGAGTAAAAACACGTGCGAGAGGATGCATCCTGCAGGCTAGTCGAGTAAAAACACGTGCGAGAGGATGCATCCCGCAGGCTAGTCGAGTAAAAACAAGTGCGAGAGGATGCATCCCGCAGGCTAGTCGAGTAAAAACACGTGCGAGAGGATGCATCCCGCAGGCTAGTCGAGTAAAAACACGTGCGATGTTTTGTGGGATGCGCATGCGCAGGTTTTGTGGGATGCGCATGCGCAGGTTTTTTGGGATGCGCATGCGCAGGTTTTTTGGGATGCGCATAGCTAGTCGAGCAAAAACACGTGCGAGAGGATGCATCCCGCAGACTAGTCGAGTAAAAACACGTGCGAGAGGATGCTTCCCGCAGGCTAGTCGAGTAAAAACACGTGCGAGAGGATGCATCCCGCAGGGTAGTCGAGTAAAAACACGTGCGAGAGGATGCACCCCGCAGGCTAGTCGAGTAAAAACACGTGCGAGAGGATGCATCCCGCAGGCTAGTCGAGCAAAAACACGAGCGAGAGGATGCATCCCGCAGGCTAGTCGAGCAAAAACACGTGCGAGAGGATGCATCCCGCAGGCTAGTCGAGCAAAAACACGTGCGAGAGGATGCATCCCGCAGGCTAGTCAAGTAAAAACACGTGCGAGAGGATGCATCCCGCAGGCTAGTCGAGCACAAACACGTGCGAGAGGATGCATCCCGCAGGCTAGTCGAGCAAATACACGTGCGAGAGGATGCATCCCGCAGGCTAGTCGAGCAAAAACACGTGCGAGAGGATGCATCCCGCAGGCTAGTCGAGCAAAAACACGTGCGAGAGGATGCATCCCGCAGACTAGTCGAGTAAAAACACGTGCGAGAGGATGCTTCCCGCAGGCTAGTCGAGTAAAAACACGTGCGAGAGGATGCATCCCGCAGGGTAGTCGAGTAAAAACACGTGCGAGAGGATGCACCCCGCAGGCTAGTCGAGTAAAAACACGTGCGAGAGGATGCATCCCGCAGGCTAGTCGAGCAAAAACACGTGCGAGAGGATGCATCCCGCAGGCTAGTCGAGCAAAAACACGTGCGAGAGGATGCATCCCGCAGGCTAGTCGAGCAAAAACACGTGCGAGAGGATGCATCCCGCAGGCTAGTCAAGTAAAAACACGTGCGAGAGGATGCATCCCGCAGGCTAGTCGAGCACAAACACGTGCGAGAGGATGCATCCCGCAGGCTAGTCGAGCAAATACACGTGCAAGAGGATGCATCCCGCAGGCTAGTCGAGCAAAAACACGTGCGAGAGGATGCATCCCGCAGGCTAGTCGAGCAAAAACACGTGCGAGAGGATGCATCCCGCAGACTAGTCGAGTAAAAACACGTGCGAGAGGATGCTTCCCGCAGGCTAGTCGAGTAAAAACACGTGCGAGAGGATGCATCCCGCAGGCTAGTCGAGTAAAAACACGTGCGAGAGGATGCATCCCGAAGGCTAGTCGAGTAAAAACACGTGCGAGAGGATGCATCCCGCAGGCTAGTCGAGTAAAAACACGTGCGAGGTTTTGTGGGATGCGCATGAGCAGGTTTTTTGGGATGCGCATGCGCAGGTTTTTTGGGATGCGCATGCGCAGGTTTTTTGGGATGCGCATGCCTAGTCGAGCAAAAACACGTGCGAGAGGATGCATCCCGCAGGCTAGTCGAGCAAAAAGACGTGCGAGAGGATGCATCCCGCAGGCTATTCGAGTAAAAACACGTGCGAGAGGATGCATCCCGCAGGCTAGTCGAGTAAAAACACGTGCGAGAGGATGCATCCCGCATGCTAGTCGAGTAAAAATACGTGCGAGGTTTTGTGGGATGCGCATGCGCAGGTTTTGTGGGATGCGCATGCGCAGGTTTTTTGGGATGCGCATGGCTAGTCGAGCAAAAACACGTGCGAGAGGATGCATCCCGCAGGCTAGTCGAGCAAAAACACGTGCGAGAGGATGCATCCCGCAGGCTAGTCGAGTAAAAACACGTGCGGGAGGATGCATCCCGCAGGCTAGTCGAGTAAAAACACGTACGAGAGGATGCATCCCGCAGGCTAGTCGAGCAAAAACAAGTGCGAGAGGATGCATCCCGCAGGCTAGTCGAGTAAAAACACGTGCGAGAGGATGAATCCCGCAGGCTAGTCGAGCAAAAACACGTGCGAGAGGATGCATCCCGCAGGCTAGTCGAGTAAAAACACGTGCGAGAGGATGCATCCTGCAGGCTAGTCGAGTAAAAACACGTGCGAGAGGATGCATCCCGCAGGCTAGTCGAGTAAAAACACGTGCGAGAGGATGCATCCCGCAGGCTAGTCGAGTAAAAACACGTGCGAGGTTTTGTGGGATGCGCATGCGCAGGTTTTGTGGGATGCGCATGCGCAGGTTTTTTTGGATGCGCATGCGCAGGTTTTTTGGGATGCGCATGGCTAGTCGAGCAAAAACACGTGCGAGAGGATGCATCCCGCAGGGTAGTCGAGTAAAAACACGTGCGAGAGGATGCATCCCGCAGACTAGTCGAGTAAAAACACGTGCGAGAGGATGCTTCCCGCAGGCTAGTCGAGTAAAAACACGTGCGAGAGGATGCATCCCGCAGGCTAGTCGAATAAAAACACGTGCGAGAGGATGCATCCCGTAGGCCAGTCAAGTAAAAACACGTGCGAGAGGATGCATCCCGCAGGCTAGTCGAGCACAAACACGTGCGAGAGGATGCATCCCGCAGGCTAGTCGAGCAAATACACGTGCGAGAGGATGCATCCCGCAGGCTAGTCGAGCAAAAACACGTGCGAGAGGATGCATCCCGCAGGCTAGTCGAGCAAAAACACGTGCGAGAGGATGCATCCCGCAGACTAGTCGAGTAAAAACACGTGCGAGAGGATGCATCCCGCAGGCTAGTCGAGCAAAAACACGTGCGAGAGGATGCATCCCGCAGGCTAGTCGAGTAAAAACACGTGCGAGAGGATGCATCCTGCAGGCTAGTCGAGTAAAAACACGTGCGAGAGGATGCATCCCGCAGGCTAGTCGAGTAAAAACACGTGCGAGAGGATGCATCCCGCAGGCTAGTCGAGTAAAAACACGTGCGAGAGGATGCATCCCGCAGGCTAGTCGAGTAAAAACACGTGCGAGGTTTTGTGGGATACGCATGCGCAGGTTTTTTGGGATGCGCATGCGCAGGTTTTTTGGGATGCGCATGGCTAGTCGAGCAAAAACACGTGCGAGAGGATGCTTCCCGCAGGGTAGTCGAGTAAAAACACGTGCGAGAGGATGCATCCCGCAGGCTAGTCGAGTAAAAACACGTGCGGGAGGATGCATCCCGCAGGCTAGTCGAGCAAAAACACGTGCGAGAGGATGCATCCCGCAGGCTAGTCGAGCAAAAACACGTGCGAGAGGATGCATCCCGCAGGCTAGGCTAGTAAAAACACGTGCGAGAGGATGCATCCCGCAGGCTAGTCGAGCACAAACACGTGCGAGAGGATGCATCCCGCAGGCTAGTCGAGCAAATACACGTGCGAGAGGATGCATCCCGCAGGCTAGTCGAGCAAAAACACGTGCGAGAGGATGCATCCCGCAGGCTAGTCGAGCAAAAACACGTGCGAGAGGATGCATCCCGCAGACTAGTCGAGTAAAAACACGTGCGAGAGGATGCTTCCCGCAGGCTAGTCGAGTAAAAACACGTGCGAAAGGATGCATCCCGCAGGCTAGTCGAGTAAAAACACGTGCGAGAGGATGCATCCCGCAGGCTAGTCGAGTAAAAACACGTGCGAGGTTTTGTGGGATGCGCATGCGCAGGTTTTGTGGGATGCGCATGCGCAGGTTTTTTGGGATGCGCATGCGCAGGTTTTTTGGGATGCGCATGCCTAGTCGAGCAAAAACACGTGCGAGAGGATGCATCCCGCAGGCTAGTCGAGCAAAAACACGTGCGAGAGGATGCATCCCGCAGGCTAGGCTAGTAAAAACACGTGCGAGAGGATGCATCCCGCAGGCTAGTCGAGCACAAACACGTGCGAGAGGATGCATCCCGCAGGCTAGTCGAGCAAATACACGTGCGAGAGGATGCATCCCGCAGGCTAGTCGAGCAAAAACACGTGCGAGAGGATGCATCCCGCAGGCTAGTCGAGCAAAAACACGTGCGAGAGGATGCATCCCGCAGGCTAGGCTAGTAAAAACACGTGCGAGAGGATGCATCCCGCAGGCTAGTCGAGCACAAACACGTGCGAGAGGATGCATCCCGCAGGCTAGTCGAGCAAATACACGTGCGAGAGGATGCATCCCGCAGGCTAGTCGAGTAAAAACACGTGCGAGAGGATGCATCCCGCAGGCTAGTCGAGTAAAAACACGTGCGAGGTTTTGTGGGATGCGCATGCGCAGGTTTTTTTGGATGCGCATGCGCAGGTTTTTTGGGATGCGCATGGCTAGTCGAGCAAAAACACGTGCGAGAGGATGCATCCCGCAGGGTAGTCGAGTAAAAACACGTGCGAGAGGATGCATCCCGCAGACTAGTCGAGTAAAAACACGTGCGAGAGGATGCTCCCCGCAGGCTAGTCGAGTAAAAACACGTGCGAGAGGATGCATCCCGCAGGCTAGTCGAGTAAAAACACGTGCGAGAGGATGCATCCCGTAGGCTAGTCAAGTAAAAACACGTGCGAGAGGATGCATCCCGCAGGCTAGTCGAGCACAAACACGTGCGAGAGGATGCATCCCGCAGGCTAGTCGAGCAAATACACGTGCGAGAGGATGCATCCCGCAGGCTAGTCGAGCAAAAACACGTGCGAGAGGATGCATCCCGCAGGCTAGTCGAGCAAAAACACGTGCGAGAGGATGCATCCCGCAGACTAGTCGAGTAAAAACACGTGCGAGAGGATGCTTCCCGCAGGCTAGTCGAGTAAAAACACGTGCGAGAGGATGCATCCCGCAGGCTAGTCGAGTAAAAACACGTGCGAGAGGATGCATCCCGCAGGCTAGTCGAGTAAAAACACGTGCGAGAGGATGCATCCCGCAGGCTAGTCGAGTAAAAACACGTGCGAGGTTTTGTGGGATGCGCATGCCCAGGTTTTGTGGGATGCGCATGCGCAGGTTTTTTGGGATGCGCATGCCTAGTCGAGCAAAAACACGTGCGAGAGGATGCATCCCGCAGGCTAGTCGAGCAAAAACACGTGCGAGAGGATGCATCCCGCAGGCTAGTCGAGTAAAAACACGTGCGAGAGGATGCATCCTGCAGGCTAGTCGAGTAAAAACACGTGCGAGAGGATGCATCCCGCAGGCTAGTCGAGTAAAAACACGTGCGAGAGGATGCATCCCGCAGGCTAGTCGAGTAAAAACACGTGCGAGAGGATGCATCCCGCAGGCTAGTCGAGTAAAAACACGTGCGAGGTTTTGTGGGATACGCATGCGCAGGTTTTTTGGGATGCGCATGCGCAGGTTTTTTGGGATGCGCATGGCTAGTCGAGCAAAAACACGTGCGAGAGGATGCATCCCGCAGGGTAGTCGAGTAAAAACACGTGCGAGAGGATGCATCCCGCAGGCTAGTCGAGTAAAAACACGTGCGGGAGGATGCATCCCGCAGGCTAGTCGAGCAAAAACACGTGCGAGAGGATGCATCCCGCAGGCTAGTCGAGCAAAAACACGTGCGAGAGGATGCATCCCGCAGGCTAGGCTAGTAAAAACACGTGCGAGAGGATGCATCCCGCAGGCTAGTCGAGCACAAACACGTGCGAGAGGATGCATCCCGCAGGCTAGTCGAGCAAATACACGTGCGAGAGGATGCATCCCGCAGGCTAGTCGAGCAAAAACACGTGCGAGAGGATGCATCCCGCAGGCTAGTCGAGCAAAAACACGTGCGAGAGGATGCATCCCGCAGACTAGTCGAGTAAAAACACGTGCGAGAGGATGCTTCCCGCAGGCTAGTCGAGTAAAAACACGTGCGAGAGGATGCATCCCGCAGGCTAGTCGAGTAAAAACACGTGCGAGAGGATGCATCCCGCAGGCTAGTCGAGTAAAAACACGTGCGAGGTTTTGTGGGATGCGCATGCGCAGGTTTTGTGGGATGCGCATGCGCAGGTTTTTTGGGATGCGCATGCGCAGGTTTTTTGGGATGCGCATGCCTAGTCGAGCAAAAACACGTGCGAGAGGATGCATCCCGCAGGCTAGTCGAGCAAAAACACGTGCGAGAGGATGCATCCCGCAGGCTAGGCTAGTAAAAACACGTGCGAGAGGATGCATCCCGCAGGCTAGTCGAGCACAAACACGTGCGAGAGGATGCATCCCGCAGGCTAGTCGAGCAAATACACGTGCGAGAGGATGCATCCCGCAGGCTAGTCGAGCAAAAACACGTGCGAGAGGATGCATCCCGCAGGCTAGTCGAGCAAAAACACGTGCGAGAGGATGCATCCCGCAGGCTAGGCTAGTAAAAACACGTGCGAGAGGATGCATCCCGCAGGCTAGTCGAGCACAAACACGTGCGAGAGGATGCATCCCGCAGGCTAGTCGAGCAAATACACGTGCGAGAGGATGCATCCCGCAGGCTAGTCGAGCAAAAACACGTGCGAGAGGATGCATCCCGCAGGCTAGTCGAGCAAAAACACGTGCGAGAGGATGCATCCCGCAGACTAGTCGAGTAAAAACACGTGCGAGAGGATGCTTCCCGCAGGCTAGTCGAGTAAAAACACGTGCGAGAGGATGCATCCCGCAGGCTAGTCGAGTAAAAACACGTGCGAGAGGATGCATCCCGCAGGGTAGTCGAGTAAAAACACGTGCGAGGTTTTGTGGGATACGCATGCGCAGGTTTTTTGGGATGCGCATGCGCAGGTTTTTTGGGATGCGCATGGCTAGTCGAGCAAAAACACGTGCGAGAGGATGCATCCCGCAGGGTAGTCGAGTAAAAACACGTGCGAGAGGATGCATCCCGCAGGCTAGTCGAGTAAAAACACGTGCGGGAGGATGCATCCCGCAGGCTAGTCGAGCAAAAACACGTGCGAGAGGATGCATCCCGCAGGCTAGTCGAGCAAAAACACGTGCGAGAGGATGCATCCCGCAGGCTAGGCTAGTAAAAACACGTGCGAGAGGATGCATCCCGCAGGCTAGTCGAGCACAAACACGTGCGAGAGGATGCATCCCGCAGGCTAGTCGAGCAAATACACGTGCGAGAGGATGCATCCCGCAGGCTAGTCGAGCAAAAACACGTGCGAGAGGATGCATCCCGCAGGCTAGTCGAGCAAAAACACGTGCGAGAGGATGCATCCCGCAGACTAGTCGAGTAAAAACACGTGCGTGATGATGCTTCCCGCAGGCTAGTCGAGTAAAAACACGTGCGAGAGGATGCATCCCGCAGGCTAGTCGAGTAAAAACACGTGCGAGAGGATGCATCCCGCAGGCTAGTCGAGTAAAAACACGTGCGAGGTTTTGTGGGATGCGCATGCGCAGGTTTTGTGGGATGCGCATGCGCAGGTTTTTTGGGATGCGCATGCGCAGGTTTTTTGGGATGCGCATGCCTAGTCGAGCAAAAACACGTGCGAGAGGATGCATCCCGCAGGCTAGTCGAGCAAAAACACGTGCGAGAGGATGCATCCCGCAGGCTAGTCGAGTAAAAACACGTGCGAGAGGATGCATCCCGCAGGCTAGTCGAGTAAAAACACGTGCGAGAGGATGCATCCCGCAGGCTAGTCGAGTAAAAACACGTGCGAGAGGATGGATCCCGCTGGCTAGTCGAGCAAAAACACGTGCGAGAGGATGCATCCCGCAGGCTAGTCGAGCACAAACACGTGCGAGAGGATGCATCCCGCAGGCTAGTCGAGCAAATACACGTGCGAGAGGATGCATCCCGCAGGCTAGTCGAGCAAAAACACGTGCGAGAGGATGCATCCCGCAGGCTAGTCGAGCAAAAACACATGCGAGACGATGCATCCCGCAGACTAGTCGAGTAAAAACACGTGCGAGAGGATGCTTCCCGCAGGCTAATCGAGTAAAAACACGTGCGAGAGGATGCATCCCGCAGGCTAGTCGAGTAAAAACACGTGCGAGAGGATGCATCCCGCAGGCTAGTCGAGTAAAAACACGTGCGAGAGGATGCATCCCGCAGGCTAGTCGAGTAAAAACACGTGCAAGGTTTTGTGGGATGCGCATGCGCAGGTTTTGTGGGATGCGCATGCGCAGGTTTTTTGGGATGCGCATGCGCAGGTTTTTTGGGATGCGCATGCCTAGTCGAGCAAAAACACGTGCGAGAGGATGCATCCCGCAGGCTAGTCGAGCAAAAACACGTGCGAGAGGATGCATCCCGCAGGCTAGTCGAGTAAAAACACGTGCGAGAGGATGCATCCTGCAGGCTAGTCGAGTAAAAACACGTGCGAGAGGATGCATCCCGCAGGCTAGTCGAGTAAAAACAAGTGCGAGAGGATGCATCCCGCAGGCTAGTCGAGTAAAAACACGTGCGAGAGGATGCATCCCGCAGGCTAGTCGAGTAAAAACACGTGCGATGTTTTGTGGGATGCGCATGCGCAGGTTTTGTGGGATGCGCATGCGCAGGTTTTTTGGGATGCGCATGCGCAGGTTTTTTGGGATGCGCATAGCTAGTCGAGCAAAAACACGTGCGAGAGGATGCATCCCGCAGACTAGTCGAGTAAAAACACGTGCGAGAGGATGCTTCCCGCAGGCTAGTCGAGTAAAAACACGTGCGAGAGGATGCATCCCGCAGGGTAGTCGAGTAAAAACACGTGCGAGAGGATGCACCCCGCAGGCTAGTCGAGTAAAAACACGTGCGAGAGGATGCATCCCGCAGGCTAGTCGAGCAAAAACACGAGCGAGAGGATGCATCCCGCAGGCTGGTCGAGCAAAAACACGTGCGAGAGGATGCATCCCGCAGGCTAGTCGAGCAAAAACACGTGCGAGAGGATGCATCCCGCAGGCTAGTCAAGTAAAAACACGTGCGAGAGGATGCATCCCGCAGGCTAGTCGAGCACAAACACGTGCGAGAGGATGCATCCCGCAGGCTAGTCGAGCAAATACACGTGCGAGAGGATGCATCCCGCAGGCTAGTCGAGCAAAAACACGTGCGAGAGGATGCATCCCGCAGGCTAGTCGAGCAAAAACACGTGCGAGAGGATGCATCCCGCAGACTAGTCGAGTAAAAACACGTGCGAGAGGATGCTTCCCGCAGGCTAGTCGAGTAAAAACACGTGCGAGAGGATGCATCCCGCAGGGTAGTCGAGTAAAAACACGTGCGAGAGGATGCACCCCGCAGGCTAGTCGAGTAAAAACACGTGCGAGAGGATGCATCCCGCAGGCTAGTCGAGCAAAAACACGTGCGAGAGGATGCATCCCGCAGGCTAGTCAAGTAAAAACACGTGCGAGAGGATGCATCCCGCAGGCTAGTCGAGCACAAACACGTGCGAGAGGATGCATCCCGCAGGCTAGTCGAGCAAATACACGTGCGAGAGGATGCATCCCGCAGGCTAGTCGAGCAAAAACACGTGCGAGAGGATGCATCCCGCAGGCTAGTCGAGCAAAAACACGTGCGAGAGGATGCATCCCGCAGACTAGTCGAGTAAAAACACGTGCGAGAGGATGCTTCCCGCAGGCTAGTCGAGTAAAAACACGTGCGAGAGGATGCATCCCGCAGGCTAGTCGAGTAAAAACACGTGCGAGAGGATGCATCCCGAAGGCTAGTCGAGTAAAAACACGTGCGAGAGGATGCATCCCGCAGGCTAGTCGAGTAAAAACACGTGCGAGGTTTTGTGGGATGCGCATGAGCAGGTTTTTTGGGATGCGCATGCGCAGGTTTTTTGGGATGCGCATGCGCAGGTTTTTTGGGATGCGCATGCCTAGTCGAGCAAAAACACGTGCGAGAGGATGCATCCCGCAGGCTAGTCGAGCAAAAAGACGTGCGAGAGGATGCATCCCGCAGGCTATTCGAGTAAAAACACGTGCGAGAGGATGCATCCCGCAGGCTAGTCGAGTAAAAACACGTGCGAGAGGATGCATCCCGCATGCTAGTCGAGTAAAAATACGTGCGAGGTTTTGTGGGATGCGCATGCGCAGGTTTTGTGGGATGCGCATGCGCAGGTTTTTTGGGATGCGCATGGCTAGTCGAGCAAAAACACGTGCGAGAGGATGCATCCCGCAGGCTAGTCGAGTAAAAACACGTGCGGGAGGATGCATCCCGCAGGCTAGTCGAGTAAAAACACGTACGAGAGGATGCATCCCGCAGGCTAGTCGAGCAAAAACAAGTGCGAGAGGATGCATCCCGCAGGCTAGTCGAGTAAAAACACGTGCGAGAGGATGAATCCCGCAGACTAGTCGAGCAAAAACACGTGCGAGAGGATGCATCCCGCAGGCTAGTCGAGTAAAAACACGTGCGAGAGGATGCATCCTGCAGGCTAGTCGAGTAAAAACACGTGCGAGAGGATGCATCCCGCAGGCTAGTCGAGTAAAAACACGTGCGAGAGGATGCATCCCGCAGGCTAGTCGAGTAAAAACACGTGCGAGGTTTTGTGGGATGCGCATGCGCAGGTTTTGTGGGATGCGCATGCGCAGGTTTTTTTGGATGCGCATGCGCAGGTTTTTTGGGATGCGCATGGCTAGTCGAGCAAAAACACGTGCGAGAGGATGCATCCCGCAGGGTAGTCGAGTAAAAACACGTGCGAGAGGATGCATCCCGCAGACTAGTCGAGTAAAAACACGTGCGAGAGGATGCTTCCCGCAGGCTAGTCGAGTAAAAACACGTGCGAGAGGATGCATCCCGCAGGCTAGTCGAGTAAAAACACGTGCGAGAGGATGCATCCCGTAGGCTAGTCAAGTAAAAACACGTGCGAGAGGATGCATCCCGCAGGCTAGTCGAGCACAAACACGTGCGAGAGGATGCATCCCGCAGGCTAGTCGAGCAAATACACGTGCGAGAGGATGCATCCCGCAGGCTAGTCGAGCAAAAACACGTGCGAGAGGATGCATCCCGCAGGCTAGTCGAGCAAAAACACGTGCGGGAGGATGCATCCCGCAGGCTAGTCGAGTAAAAACACGTACGAGAGGATGCATCCCGCAGGCTAGTCGAGCAAAAACAAGTGCGAGAGGATGCATCCCGCAGGCTAGTCGAGTAAAAACACGTGCGAGAGGATGAATCCCGCAGACTAGTCGAGCAAAAACACGTGCGAGAGGATGCATCCCGCAGGCTAGTCGAGTAAAAACACGTGCGAGAGGATGCATCCTGCAGGCTAGTCGAGTAAAAACACGTGCGAGAGGATGCATCCCGCAGGCTAGTCGAGTAAAAACACGTGCGAGAGGATGCATCCCGCAGGCTAGTCGAGTAAAAACACGTGCGAGGTTTTGTGGGATGCGCATGCGCAGGTTTTGTGGGATGCGCATGCGCAGGTTTTTTTGGATGCGCATGCGCAGGTTTTTTGGGATACGCATGGCTAGTCGAGCAAAAACACGTGCGAGAGGATGCATCCCGCAGGGTAGTCGAGTAAAAACACGTGCGAGAGGATGCATCCCGCAGACTAGTCGAGTAAAAACACGTGCGAGAGGATGCTTCCCGCAGGCTAGTCGAGTAAAAACACGTGCGAGAGGATGCATCCCGCAGGCTAGTCGAGTAAAAACACGTGCGAGAGGATGCATCCCGTAGGCTAGTCAAGTAAAAACACGTGCGAGAGGATGCATCCCGCAGGCTAGTCGAGCACAAACACGTGCGAGAGGATGCATCCCGCAGGCTAGTCGAGCAAATACACGTGCGAGAGGATGCATCCCGCAGGCTAGTCGAGCAAAAACACGTGCGAGAGGATGCATCCCGCAGGCTAGTCGAGCAAAAACACGTGCGAGAGGATGCATCCCGCAGACTAGTCGAGTAAAAACACGTGCGAGAGGATGCTTCCCGCAGGCTAGTCGAGTAAAAACACGTGCGAGAGGATGCATCCCGCAGGCTAGTCGAGTAAAAACACGTGCGAGAGGATGCATCCAGCAGGCTAGTCGAGTAAAAACACGTGCGAGAGGATGCATCCCGCAGGCTAGTCGAGTAAAAACACGTGCGAGGTTTTGTGGGATGCGCATGCCCAGGTTTTGTGGGATGCGCATGCGCAGGTTTTTTGGGATGCGCATGCCTAGTCGAGCAAAAACACGTGCGAGAGGATGCATCCCGCAGGCTAGTCGAGCAAAAACACGTGCGAGAGGATGCATCCCGCAGGCTAGTCGAGTAAAAACACGTGCGAGAGGATGCATCCTGCAGGCTAGTCGAGTAAAAACACGTGCGAGAGGATGCATCCCGCAGGCTAGTCGAGTAAAAACACGTGCGAGAGGATGCATCCCGCAGGCTAGTCGAGTAAAAACACGTGCGAGAGGATGCATCCCGCAGGCTAGTCGAGTAAAAACACGTGCGAGGTTTTCTGGGATACGCATGCGCAGGTTTTTTGGGATGCGCATGCGCAGGTTTTTTGGGATGCGCATGGCTAGTCGAGCAAAAACACGTGCGAGAGGATGCATCCCGCAGGGTAGTCGAGTAAAAACACGTGCGAGAGGATGCATCCCGCAGGCTAGTCGAGTAAAAACACGTGCGGGAGGATGCAACCCGCAGGCTAGTCGAGCAAAAACACGTGCGAGAGGATGCATCCCGCAGGCTAGTCGAGCAAAAACACGTGCGAGAGGATGCATCCCGCAGGCTAGGCTAGTAAAAACACGTGCGAGAGGATGCATCCCGCAGGCTAGTCGAGCACAAACACGTGCGAGAGGATGCATCCCGCAGGCTAGTCGAGCAAATACACGTGCGAGAGGATGCATCCCGCAGGCTAGTCGAGCAAAAACACGTGCGAGAGGATGCATCCCGCAGGCTAGTCGAGCAAAAACACGTGCGAGAGGATGCATCCCGCAGACTAGTCGAGTAAAAACACGTGCGAGAGGATGCTTCCCGCAGGCTAGTCGAGTAAAAACACGTGCGAGAGGATGCATCCCGCAGGCTAGTCGAGTAAAAACACGTGCGAGAGGATGCATCCCGCAGGCTAGTCGAGTAAAAACACGTGCGAGGTTTTGTGGGATGCGCATGCGCAGGTTTTGTGGGATGCGCATGCGCAGGTTTTTTGGGATGCGCATGCGCAGGTTTTTTGGGATGCGCATGCCTAGTCGAGCAAAAACACGTGCGAGAGGATGCATCCCGCAGGCTAGTCGAGCAAAAACACGTGCGAGAGGATGCATCCCGCAGGCTAGGCTAGTAAAAACACGTGCGAGAGGATGCATCCCGCAGGCTAGTCGAGCACAAACACGTGCGAGAGGATGCATCCCGCAGGCTAGTCGAGCAAATACACGTGCGAGAGGATGCATCCCGCAGGCTAGTCGAGCAAAAACACGTGCGAGAGGATGCATCCCGCAGGCTAGTCGAGCAAAAACACGTGCGAGAGGATGCATCCCGCAGACTAGTCGAGTAAAAACACGTGCGAGAGGATGCTTCCCGCAGGCTAGTCGAGTAAAAACACGTGCGAGAGGATGCATCCCGCAGGCTAGTCGAGTAAAAACACGTGCGAGAGGATGCATCCCGCAGGCTAGTCGAGTAAAAACACGTGCGAGGTTTTGTGGGATGCGCATGCGCAGGTTTTGTGGGATGCGCATGCGCAGGTTTTTTGGGATGCGCATGCGCAGGTTTTTTGGGATGCGCATGCCTAGTCGAGCAAAAACACGTGCGAGAGGATGCATCCCGCAGGCTAGTCGAGCAAAAACACGTGCGAGAGGATGCATCCCGCAGGCTAGTCGAGTAAAAACACGTGCGAGAGGATGCATCCCGCAGGCTAGTCGAGTAAAAACACGTGCGAGAGGATGCATCCTGCAGGCTAGTCGAGCAAAAACACGTGCGAGAGGATGCATCCCGCAGGCTAGTCGAGTAAAAACACGTGCGAGAGGATGCATCCCGCAGGCTAGTCGAGTAAAAACACGTGCGAGAGGATGCATCCCGCAGGCTAGTCGAGTAAAAACACGTGCGAGGTTTTCTGGGATACGCATGCGCAGGTTTTTTGGGATGCGCATGCGCAGGTTTTTTGGGATGCGCATGGCTAGTCGAGCAAAAACACGTGCGAGAGGATGCATCCCGCAGGGTAGTCGAGTAAAAACACGTGCGAGAGGATGCATCCCGCAGGCTAGTCGAGTAAAAACACGTGCGGGAGGATGCATCCCGCAGGCTAGTCGAGCAAAAACACGTGCGAGAGGATGCATCCCGCAGGCTAGTCGAGCAAAAACACGTGCGAGAGGATGCATCCCGCAGGCTAGGCTAGTAAAAACACGTGCGAGAGGATGCATCCCGCAGGCTAGTCGAGCACAAACACGTGCGAGAGGATGCATCCCGCAGGCTAGTCGAGCAAATACACGTGCGAGAGGATGCATCCCGCAGGCTAGTCGAGCAAAAACACGTGCGAGAGGATGCATCCCGCAGGCTAGTCGAGCAAAAACACGTGCGAGAGGATGCATCCCGCAGACTAGTCGAGTAAAAACACGTGCGAGAGGATGCTTCCCGCAGGCTAGTCGAGTAAAAACACGTGCGAGAGGATGCATCCCGCAGGCTAGTCGAGTAAAAACACGTGCGAGAGGATGCATCCCGCAGGCTAGTCGAGTAAAAACACGTGCGAGGTTTTGTGGGATGCGCATGCGCAGGTTTTGTGGGATGCGCATGCGCAGGTTTTTTGGGATGCGCATGCGCAGGTTTTTTGGGATGCGCATGCCTAGTCGAGCAAAAACACGTGCGAGAGGATGCATCCCGCAGGCTAGTCGAGCAAAAACACGTGCGAGAGGATGCATCCCGCAGGCTAGGCTAGTAAAAACACGTGCGAGAGGATGCATCCCGCAGGCTAGTCGAGCACAAACACGTGCGAGAGGATGCATCCCGCAGGCTAGTCGAGCAAATACACGTGCGAGAGGATGCATCCCGCAGGCTAGTCGAGCAAAAACACGTGCGAGAGGATGCATCCCGCAGGCTAGTCGAGCAAAAACACGTGCGAGAGGATGCATCCCGCAGACTAGTCGAGTAAAAACACGTGCGAGAGGATGCTTCCCGCAGGCTAGTCGAGTAAAAACACGTGCGAGAGGATGCATCCCGCAGGCTAGTCGAGTAAAAACACGTGCGAGAGGATGCATCCCGCAGGCTAGTCGAGTAAAAACACGTGCGAGGTTTTGTGGGATGCGCATGCGCAGGTTTTGTGGGATGCGCATGCGCAGGTTTTTTGGGATGCGCATGCGCAGGTTTTTTGGGATGCGCATGCCTAGTCGAGCAAAAACACGTGCGAGAGGATGCATCCCGCAGGCTAGTCGAGCAAAAACACGTGCGAGAGGATGCATCCCGCAGGCTAGTCGAGTAAAAACACGTGCGAGAGGATGCATCCCGCAGGCTAGTCGAGTAAAAACACGTGCGAGAGGATGCATCCTGCAGGCTAGTCGAGCAAAAACACGTGCGAGAGGATGCATCCCGCAGGCTAGTCGAGTAAAAACACGTGCGAGAGGATGCATCCCGCAGGCTAGTCGAGCAAATACACGTGCGAGAGGATGCATCCCGCAGGCTAGTCGAGCAAAAACACGTGCGAGAGGATGCATCCCGCAGGCTAGTCGAGTAAAAACACGTGCGAGAGGATGCATCCCGCAGGCTAGTCGAGTAAAAACACGTGCGAGAGGATGCATCCCGCAGGCTAGTCGAGTAAAAACACGTGCGAGGTTTTGTGGGATGCGCATGCGCAGGTTTTGTGGGATGCGCATGCGCAGGTTTTTTGGGATGCGCATGCGCAGGTTTTTTGGGATGCGCATGCCTAGTCGAGCAAAAACACGTGCGAGAGGATGCATCCCGCAGGCTAGTCGAGCAAAAACACGTGCGAGAGGATGCATCCCGCAGGCTAGTCGAGTAAAAACACGTGCGAGAGGATGCATCCTGCAGGCTAGTCGAGTAAAAACACGTGCGAGAGGATGCATCCCGCAGGCTAGTCGAGTAAAAACAAGTGCGAGAGGATGCATCCCGCAGGCTAGTCGAGTAAAAACACGTGCGAGAGGATGCATCCCGCAGGCTAGTCGAGTAAAAACACGTGCGAGGTTTTGTGGGATGCGCATGCGCAGGTTTTGTGGGATGCGCATGCGCAGGTTTTTTGGGATGCGCATGCGCAGGTTTTTTGGGATGCGCATAGCTAGTCGAGCAAAAACACGTGCGAGAGGATGCATCCCGCAGGGTAGTCGAGTAAAAACACGTGCGAGAGGATGCATCCCGCAGGCTAGTCGAGTAAAAACACGTGCGGGAGGATGCATCCCGCAGGCTAGTCGAGCAAAAACACGTGCGAGTGGATGCATCCCGCAGGCTAGTTGATCAAAAACACGTGCGAGAGGATGCATCCCGCAGGCTAGTCAAGTAAAAACACGTGCGAGAGGATGCATCCCGCAGGCTAGTCGAGCACAAACACGTGCGAGAGGATGCATCCCGCAGACTAGTCGAGTAAAAACACGTGCGAGAGGATGCTTCCCGCAGGCTAGTCGAGTAAAAACACGTGCGAGAGGATGCATCCCGCAGGCTAGTCGAGTAAAAACACGTGCGAGAGGATGCATCCCGCAGGCTAGTCGAGTAAAAACACGTGCGAGGTTTTGTGGGATGCGCATGCGCAGGTTTTGTGGGATGCGCATGCGCAGGTTTTTTGGGATGCGCATGCGCAGGTTTTTTGGGATGCGCATGCCTAGTCGAGCAAAAACACGTGCGAGAGGATGCATCCCGCAGGCTAGTCGAGCAAAAACACGTGCGAGAGGATGCATCCCGCAGGCTAGTCGAGTAAAAACACGTGCGAGAGGATGCATCCCGCAGGCTAGTCGAGTAAAAACACGTGCGAGAGGATGCATCCCGCAGGCTAGTCGAGTAAAAACACGTGCGAGAGGATGCATCCCGCAGGCTAGTCGAGTAAAAACACGTGCGAGGTTTTGTGGGATGCGCATGCGCAGGTTTTTTGGGATGCGCATGGCTAGTCGAGCAAAAACACGTGCGAGAGGATGCATCCCGCAGGGTAGTCGAGTAAAAACACGTGCGAGAGGATGCATCCCGCAGGCTAGTCGAGTAAAAACACGTGCGAGAGGATGCATCCCGCAGGCTAGTCGAGCAAAAACACGTGCGAGAGGATGCATCCCGCAGGCTAGTCGAGCAAAAACACGTGCGAGAGGATGCATCCCGCAGGCTAGTCGAGTAAAAACACGTGCGAGAGGATGCATCCCGCAGGCTAGTCGAGTAAAAACACGTGCGAGAGGATGCATCCCGCAGGCTAGTCGAGTAAAAACACGTGCGAGGTTTTGTGGGATGCGCATGCGCAGGTTTTTTGGGATGCGCATGGCTAGTCGAGCAAAAACACGTGCGAGAGGATGCATCCCGCAGGGTAGTCGAGTAAAAACACGTGCGAGAGGATGCATCCCGCAGGCTAGTCGAGCAAAAACACGTGCGAGAGGATGCATCCCGCAGGCTAGTCGAGCAAAAACACGTGCGAGAGGATGCATCCCGCAGACTAGTCGAGTAAAAACACGTGCGAGAGGATGCTTCCCGCAGGCTAGTCGAGTAAAGACGCGTGCGAGGTTTTGTGGGATGCGCATGCGCAGGTTTTGTGGGATGCGCATGCGCAGGTTTTTTGGGATGCGCATGCGCAGGTTTTTTGGGATGCGCATGCGCAGGTTTTTTGGGATGCGCATGCCTAGTCGAGCAAATACACGTGCGAGAGGATGCATCCCGCAGGCTAGTCGAGCAAAAACACGTGCGAGGGGATGCATCCCGCAGGCTAGTCGAGCAAAAACACGTGCGAGAGGATGCATCCCGCAGACTAGTCGAGTAAAAACACGTGCGAGAGGATGCTTCCCGCAGGCTAGTCGTGTAAAAACACGTGCGAGAGGATGCATCCCGCAGGTTAGTCGAGTAAAAACACGTGCGAGAGGATGCATCCCGCAGGCTAGTCGAGTAAAAACACGTGCGAGAGGATGCATCCCGCAGGCTAGTCGAGTAAAAACACGTGCGAGGTTTTGTGGGATGCGCATGCGCAGGTTTTGTGGGATGCGCATGCGCAGGTTTTTTGGGATGCGCATGGCTAGTCGAGCAAAAACACGTGCGAGAGGATGCATCCCGCAGGGTAGTCGAGCAAAAACACGTGCGAGAGGATGCATTCCGCAGGCTAGTCGAGCAAAAACACGTGCGAGAGGATGCATCCCGCAGACTAGTCGAGTAAATACACGTGCGAGAGGATGCATCCCGCAGGCTAGTCGAGTAAAAACACGTGCGAGTTTTTGTGGGATGCGCATGCGCAGGTTTTGTGGGATGCGCATGCGCAGGTTCTTTGGGATGCGCATGCCTAGTCGAGCAAATACACGTGCGAGAGGATGCATCCCGCAGGCTAGTCGAGCAAAAACACGTGCGAGGGGATGCATCCCGCAGGCTAGTCGAGCAAAAACACGTGCGAGAGGATGCATCCCGCAGACTAGTCGAGTAAAAACACGTGCGAGAGGATGCTTCCCGCAGGCTAGTCGTGTAAAAACACGTGCGAGAGGATGCATCCCGCAGGCTGGTCGAGTAAAAACACGTGCGAGAGGATGCATCCCGCAGGCTAGTCGAGTAAAAACACGTGCGAGAGGATGCATCCCGCAGGCTAGTCGAGTAAAAACACGTGCGAGGTTTTGTGGGATGCGCATGCGCAGGTTTTGTGGGATGCGCATGCGCAGGTTTTTTGGGATGCGCATGGCTAGTCGAGCAAAAACACGTGCGAGAGGATGCATCCCGCAGGCTAGTCGAGTAAAAACACGTGCGATAGGATGCATCCTGCAGGCTAGTCAAGTAAAAACACGTGCGAGAGGATGCATCCCGCAGGCTAGTCGAGTAAAAACACGTGCGAGAGGATGCATCCCGCAGGCTAGTCGAGTAAAAACACGTGCGAGAGGATGCATCCCGCAGGCTAGTCGAGCAAAAACACGTGCGAGAGGATGCTTCCCGCATTCTAGTCGAGTAAAAACACGTGCGAGAGGATGCATCCCGCAGGCTAGTCGAGTAAAAACACGTGCGAGGTTTTGTGGGATGCGCATGCGCAGGTTTTGTGGGATGCGCATGCGCAGGTTTTTTGGGATGCGCATGCGCAGGTTTTTTGGGATGCGCATGCCTAGTCGAGCAAATACACGTGCGAGAGGATGCATCCCGCAGGCTAGTCGAGCAAAAACACGTGCGAGAGGATGCATCCCGCAGGCTAGTCGAGCAAAAACACGTGCGAGAGGATGCATCCCGCAGGCTAGTCAAGTAAAAACACGTGCGAGAGGATGCATCCCGCAGGCTAGTCGAGTAAAAACACGTGCGAGGTTTTGTGGAATGCGCATGCGCAGGTTTTGTGGGATGCGCATGCGCAGGTTTTTTGGGATGCGCATGCGCAGGTTTTTTGGGATGCGCATGGCTAGTCGAGCAAAAACACGTGCGAGAGGATGCATCCCGCAGGGTAGTCGAGTAAAAACACGTGCGAGAGGATGCATCCCGCAGGCTAGTCGAGCAAAAACACGTGCGAGAGGATGCATCCCGCAGGCTAGTCGAGCAAAAACACGTGCGAGAGGATGCATCCCGCAGGCTAGTCAAGTAAAAACACGTGCGAGAGGATGCATCCCGCAGGCTAGTCGAGCACAAACACGTGCGAGAGGATGCATCCCGCAGGCTAGTCGAGCACAAACACGTGCGAGAGGATGCATCCCGCAGGCTAGTCTAGTAAAATCACGTGCGAGGGGATGCATCCCGCAGGCTAGTCGAGTAAAAACACGTGCGAGAGGATGCATCCCGCAGGCTAGTCGAGTAAAAACACGTGCGAGAGGATGCATCCCGCATTCTAGTCGAGTAAAAACACGTGCGAGAGGCTGCATCCCGCAGGCTAGTCGAGTAAAAACACGTGCGAGAGGATGCATCCCGCAGGCTAGTCTAGTAAAATCACGTGCGAGGGGATGCATCCCGCAGGCTAGTCTAGTAAAATCACGTGGGAGGGGATGCATCCCGCAGGCTAGTCGAGTAAAAACACGTGCGAGAGGATGCATCCCGCAGGCTAGTCGAGTAAAAACACGTGCGAGAGGATGCATCCCGCAGGCTAGTCGAGTAAAAACACGTGCGAGAGGATGCTTCCCGCAGGCTAGTCGAGCAAAAACACGTGCGAGAGCATGCATCCCGCAGGCTACTCGAGTAAAAACACGTGCGAGAGGATGCATCCCGCAGGCTAGTCGAGTAAAAACACGTGCGAGGTTTTGTGGGATGCGCATGCGCAGGTTTTTTGGCATGCGCATGCGCAGGTTTTTTGGCATGCGCATGCGCAGGTTTTTTGGGATGCGCATGCCTAGTCGAGCAAAAACACGTGCGAGAGGATGCATCCCGCAGACTAGTCGAGTAAAAACACGTGCGAGAGGATGCTTCCCGCAGGCTAGTCGAGTAAAAACACGTGCGAGAGGATGCATCCCGCAGGCTAGTCGAGTAAAAACACGTGCGAGAGGATGCATCCCGCAGGCTAGTCGAGAAAAAACACGTGCGAAGTTTTGTGGGATGCGCATGCGCAGGTTTTGTGGGATGCGCATGCGCAGGTTTTTTGGGATGCGCATGCGCAGGTTTTTTGGGATGCGCATGCCTAGTCGAGCAAAAACCCGTGCGAGAGGATGCATCCCGCAGGCTAGTCGAGCAAATACACGTGCGAGAGGATGCATCCCGCAGGCTAGTCGAGTAAAAACACGTGCGAGAGGAAGCATCCCGCAGACTAGTCGAGTAAAAACACGTGCGAGAGGATGCATCCCGCAGGCTAGTCGAGTAAAAACACGTGCGAGAGGATGCATCCCGCAGGCTAGTCGAGTAAAAACACGTGCGAGAGGATGCATCCCGCAGGCTAGTCGAGCAAAAACACGTGCGAGAGGATGCATCCCGCAGGCTAGTCAAGTAAAAACACGTGCGAGAGGATGCATCCCGCAGGCTAGTCGAGCACAAACACGTGCGAGAGGATGCATCCCGCAGGCTAGTCGAGCAAATACACGTGCGAGAGGATGCATCCCGCAGGCTAGTCTAGTAAAATCACGTGCGAGGGGATGCATCCCGCAGGCTAGTCGAGTAAAAACACGTGCGAGAGGATGCATCCCGCAGGCTAGTCGAGTAAAAACACGTGCGAGAGGATGCATCCCGCATTCTAGTCGAGTAAAAACACGTGCGAGAGGCTGCATCCCGCAGGCTAGTCGAGTAAAAACACGTGCGAGAGGATGCATCCCGCAGGCTAGTCGAGTAAAAACACGTGCGAGAGGATGCATCCCGCAGGCTAGTCGAGTAAAAACACGTGCGAGAGGATGCTTCCCGCAGGCTAGTCGAGCAAAAACACGTGCGAGAGCATGCATCCCGCAGGCTACTCGAGTAAAAACACGTGCGAGAGGATGCATCCCGCAGGCTAGTCGAGTAAAAACACGTGCGAGGTTTTGTGGGATGCGCATGCGCAGGTTTTTTGGCATGCGCATGCGCAGGTTTTTTGGCATGCGCATGCGCAGGTTTTTTGGGATGCGCATGCCTAGTCGAGCAAAAACACGTGCGAGAGGATGCATCCCGCAGACTAGTCGAGTAAAAACACGTGCGAGAGGATGCTTCCCGCAGGCTAGTCGAGTAAAAACACGTGCGAGAGGATGCATCCCGCAGGCTAGTCGAGTAAAAACACGTGCGAGAGGATGCATCCCGCAGGCTAGTCGAGAAAAAACACGTGCGAAGTTTTGTGGGATGCGCATGCGCAGGTTTTGTGGGATGCGCATGCGCAGGTTTTTTGGGATGCGCATGCGCAGGTTTTTTGGGATGCGCATGCCTAGTCGAGCAAAAACCCGTGCGAGAGGATGCATCCCGCAGGCTAGTCGAGCAAATACACGTGCGAGAGGATGCATCCCGCAGGCTAGTCGAGTAAAAACACGTGCGAGAGGATGCATCCCGCAGACTAGTCGAGTAAAAACACGTGCGAGAGGATGCATCCCGCAGGCTAGTCGAGTAAAAACACGTGCGAGAGGATGCATCCCGCAGGCTAGTCGAGTAAAAACACGTGCGAGAGGATGCATCCCGCAGGCTAGTCGAGCAAAAACACGTGCGAGAGGATGCATCCCGCAGGCTAGTCAAGTAAAAACACGTGCGAGAGGATGCATCCCGCAGGCTAGTCGAGCACAAACACGTGCGAGAGGATGCATCCCGCAGGCTAGTCGAGCAAATACACGTGCGAGAGGATGCATCCCGCAGGCTAGTCTAGTAAAATCACGTGCGAGGGGATGCATCCCGCAGGCTAGTCGAGTAAAAACACGTGCGAGAGGATGCATCCCGCAGGCTAGTCGAGTAAAAACACGTGCGAGAGGATGCATCCCGCATTCTAGTCGAGTAAAAACACGTGCGAGATGCTGCATCCCGCAGGCTAGTCGAGTAAAAACACGTGCGAGAGGATGCATCCCGCAGGCTAGTCTAGTAAAATCACGTGCGAGGGGATGCATCCCGCAGGCTAGTCGAGTAAAAACACGTGCGAGAGGATGCATCCCGCAGGCTAGTCGAGTAAAAACACGTGCGAGAGGATGCATCCCGCAGGCTAGTCGAGTAAAAACACGTGCGAGAGGATGCTTCCCGCAGGCTAGTCGAGCAAAAACACGTGCGAGAGCATGCATCCCGCAGGCTACTCGAGTAAAAACACGTGCGAGAGGATGCATCCCGCAGGCTAGTCGAGTAAAAACCCGTGCGAGGTTTTGTGGGATGCGCATGCGCAGGTTTTTTGGCATGCGCATGCGCACGTTTTTTGGCATGCGCATGCGCAGGTTTTTTGGGATGCGCATGGCTAGTCGAGCAAAAACACGTGCGAGAGGATGCATCCCGCAGACTAGTCGAGTAAAAACACGTGCGAGAGGATGCTTCCCGCAGGCTAGTCGAGTAAAAACACGTGCGAGAGGATGCATCCCGCAGGCTAGTCGAGTAAAAACACGTGCGAGAGGATGCATCCCGCAGGCTAGTCGAGTAAAAACACGTGCGAGAGGATGCATCCCGCAGGCTAGTCGAGTAAAAACACGTGCGAGGTTTTGTGGGATGCGCATGCGAAGGTTTTTTGGGATGCGCATGCGCAGGTTTTTTGGGATGCGCATGCCTAGTCGAGCAAAAACACGTGCGAGAGGATGCATCCCGCAGGCTAGTCGAGCAAAAACACGTGCGAGAGGATGCATCCCGCAGACTAGTCGAGTAAAAACACGTGCGAGAGGATGCTTCCCGCAGGCTAGTCGTGTAAAAACACGTGCGAGAGGATGCATCCCGCAGGCTGGTCGAGTAAAAACACGTGCGAGAGGATGCATCCCGCAGGCTAGTCGAGTAAAAACACGTGCGAGAGGATGCATCCCGCAGGCTAGTCGAGTAAAAACACGTGCGAGGTTTTGTGGGATGCGCATGCGCAGGTTTTGTGGGATGCGCATGCGCAGGTTTTTTGGGATGCGCATGGCTAGTCGAGCAAAAACACGTGCGAGAGGATGCATCCCGCAGGCTAGTCGAGTAAAAACACGTGCGAGAGGATGCATCCCGCAGGCTAGTCGAGTAAAAACACGTGCGAGAGGATGCATCCCGCAGGCTAGTCGAGCAAAAACACGTGCGAGAGGATGCTTCCCGCATTCTAGTCGAGTAAAAACACGTGCGAGAGGATGCATCCCGCAGGCTAGTCGAGTAAAAACACGTGCGAGGTTTTGTGGGATGCGCATGCGCAGGTTTTGTGGGATGCGCATGCGCCGGTTTTTTGGGATGCGCATGCGCAGGTTTTTTGGGATGCGCATGCCTAGTCGAGCAAATACACGTGCGAGAGGATGCATCCCGCAGGCTAGTCGAGCAAAAACACGTGCGAGAGGATGCATCCCGCAGGCTAGTCGAGCAAAAACACGTGCGAGAGGATGCATCCCGCAGGCTAGTCAAGTAAAAACACGTGCGAGAGGATGCATCCCGCAGGCTAGTCGAGTAAAAACACGTGCGAGGTTTTGTGGAATGCGCATGCGCAGGTTTTGTGGGATGCGCATGCGCAGGTTTTTGGGATGCGCATGCGCAGGTTTTTTGGGATGCGCATGGCTAATCGAGCAAAAACACGTGCGAGAGGATGCATCCCGCAGGGTAGTCGAGTAAAAACACGTGCGAGAGGATGCATCCCGCAGGCTAGTCGAGCACAAACACGTGCGAGAGGATGCATCCCGCAGGCTAGTCGAGCACAAACACGTGCGAGAGGATGCATCCGCAGGCTAGTCTAGTAAAATCACGTGCGAGGGGATGCATCCCGCAGGCTAGTCGAGTAAAAACACGTGCGAGAGGATGCATCCCGCAGGCTAGTCGAGTAAAAACACGTGCGAGAGGATGCATCCCGCATTCTAGTCGAGTAAAAACACGTGCGAGAGGCTGCATCCCGCAGGCTAGTCGAGTAAAAACACGTGCGAGAGGATGCATCCCGCAGGCTAGTCTAGTAAAATCACGTGCGAGGGGATGCATCCCGCAGGCTAGTCTAGTAAAATCACGTGGGAGGGGATGCATCCCGCAGGCTAGTCGAGTAAAAACACGTGCGAGAGGATGCATCCCGCAGGCTAGTCGAGTAAAAACACGTGCGAGAGGATGCATCCCGCAGGCTAGTCGAGTAAAAACACGTGCGAGAGGATGCTTCCCGCAGGCTAGTCGAGCAAAAACACGTGCGAGAGCATGCATCCCGCAGGCTACTCGAGTAAAAACACGTGCGAGAGGATGCATCCCGCAGGCTAGTCGAGTAAAAACACGTGCGAGGTTTTGTGGGATGCGCATGCGCAGGTTTTTTGGCATGCGCATGCGCAGGTTTTTTGGGATGCGCATGCCTAGTCGAGCAAAACACGTGCGAGAGGATGCATCCCGCAGACTAGTCGAGTAAAAACACGTGCGAGAGGATGCTTCCCGCAGGCTAGTCGAGTAAAAACACGTGCGAGAGGATGCATCCCGCAGGCTAGTCGAGTAAAAACACGTGCGAGAGGATGCATCCCGCAGGCTAGTCGAGAAAAAACACGTGCGAAGTTTTGTGGGATGCGCATGCGCAGGTTTTGTGTGATGCGCATGCGCAGGTTTTTTGGGATGCGCATGCGCAGGTTTTTTGGGATGCGCATGCCTAGTCGAGCAAAAACCCGTGCGAGAGGATGCATCCCGCAGGCTAGTCGAGCAAATACACGTGCGAGAGGATGCATCCCGCAGGCTAGTCGAGTAAAAACACGTGCGAGAGGATGCATCCCGCAGACTAGTCGAGTAAAAACACGTGCGAGAGGATGCATCCCGCAGGCTAGTCGAGTAAAAACACGTGCGAGAGGATGCATCCCGCAGGCTAGTCGAGTAAAAACACGTGCGAGAGGATGCATCCCGCAGGCTAGTCGAGCAAAAACACGTGCGAGAGGATGCATCCCGCAGGCTAGTCAAGTAAAAACACGTGCGAGAGGATGCATCCCGCAGGCTAGTCGAGCACAAACACGTGCGAGAGGATGCATCCCGCAGGCTAGTCGAGCAAATACACGTGCGAGAGGATGCATCCCGCAGGCTAGTCTAGTAAAATCACGTGCGAGGGGATGCATCCCGCAGGCTAGTCGAGTAAAAACACGTGCGAGAGGATGCATCCCGCATTCTAGTCGAGTAAAAACACGTGCGAGAGGCTGCATCCCGCAGGCTAGTCGAGTAAAAACACGTGCGAGAGGATGCATCCCGCAGGCTAGTCTAGTAAAATCACGTGCGAGGGGATGCATCCCGCAGGCTAGTCGAGTAAAAACACGTGCGAGAGGATGCATCCCGCAGGCTAGTCGAGTAAAAACACGTGCGAGAGGATGCATCCCGCAGGCTAGTCGAGTAAAAACACGTGCGAGAGGATGCTTCCCGCAGGCTAGTCGAGCAAAAACACGTGCGAGAGCATGCATCCCGCAGGCTACTCGAGTAAAAACACGTGCGAGAGGATGCATCCCGCAGGCTAGTCGAGTAAAAACACGTGCGAGGTTTTGTGGGATGCGCATGCGCAGGTTTTTTGGCATGCGCATGCGCAGGTTTTTTGGCATGCGCATGCGCAGGTTTTTTGGGATGCGCATGGCTAGTCGAGCAAAAACACGTGCGAGAGGATGCATCCCGCAGACTAGTCGAGTAAAAACACGTGCGAGAGGATGCTTCCCGCAGGCTAGTCGAGTAAAAACACGTGCGAGAGGATGCATCCCGCAGGCTAGTCGAGTAAAAACACGTGCGAGAGGATGCATCCCGCAGGCTAGTCGAGTAAAAACACGTGCGAAGTTTTGTGGGATGCGCATGCGCAGGTTTTGTGGGATGCGCATGCGCAGGTTTTTTGGGATGCGCATGCGCAGGTTTTTTGGGATGCGCATGCCTAGTCGAGCAAAAACCCGGGCGAGAGGATGCATCCCGCAGGCTAGTCGAGCAAATACACGTGCGAGAGGATGCATCCCGCAGGCTAGTCGAGTAAAAACACGTGCGAGAGGATGCATCCCGCAGGCTAGTCGAGTAAAAACACGTGCGAGAGGATGCATCCCGCTGGCTAGTCGAGTAAAAACACGTGCGAGGTTTTGTGGGATGCGCATGCGCAGGTTTTTTGGGATGCGCATGGCTAGTCGAGCAAAAACACGTGCGAGAGGATGCATCCCGCAGGCTAGTCGAGCAAAAACACGTGCGAGAGGATGCATCCCGCAGGCTAGTCGAGCAAAAACACGTGCGAGAGGATGCATCCCGCAGACTAGTCGAGTAAAAACACGTGCGAGAGGATGCATCCCGCAGGCTAGTCGAGTAAAAACACGTGCGAGAGGATGCATCCCGCAGGCTAGTCGAGTAAAAACACGTGCGAGAGGATGCATCCCGCAGGCTAGTCGAGTAAAAACACGTGCGAGGTTTTGTGGGATGCGCATGCGAAGGTTTTTTGGGATGCGCATGCGCAGGTTTTTTGGGATGCGCATGCCTAGTCGAGCAAAAACACGTGCGAGAGGATGCATCCCGCAGGCTAGTCGAGCAAAAACACGTGCGAGAGGATCCATCCCGCAGACTAGTCGAGTAAAAACACGTGCGAGAGGATGCTTCCCGCAGGCTAGTCGTGTAAAAACACGTGCGAGAGGATGCATCCCGCAGGCTGGTCGAGTAAAAACACGTGCGAGAGGATGCATCCCGCAGGCTAGTCGAGTAAAAACACGTGCGAGAGGATGCATCCCGCAGGCTAGTCGAGTAAAAACACGTGCGAGGTTTTGTGGGATGCGCATGCGCAGGTTTTGTGGGATGCGCATGCGCAGGTTTTTTGGGATGCGCATGCCTAGTCGAGCAAATACACGTGCGAGAGGATGCATCCCGCAGGCTAGTCGAGCAAAAACACGTGCGAGAGGATGCATCCCGCAGGCTAGTCGAGCAAAAACACGTGCGAGAGGATGCATCCCGCAGGCTAGTCAAGTAAAAACACGTGCGAGAGGATGCATCCCGCAGGCTAGTCGAGTAAAAACACGTGCGAGGTTTTGTGGAATGCGCATGCGCAGGTTTTGTGGGATGCGCATGCGCAGGTTTTTTGGGATGCGCATGCGCAGGTTTTTTGGGATGCGCATGGCTAGTCGAGCAAAAACACGTGCGAGAGGATGCATCCCGCAGGGTAGTCGAGTAAAAACACGTGCGAGAGGATGCATCCCGCAGGCTAGTCGAGCACAAACACGTGCGAGAGGATGCATCCCGCAGGCTAGTCGAGCACAAACACGTGCGAGAGGATGCATCCCGCAGGCTAGTCTAGTAAAATCACGTGCGAGGGGATGCATCCCGCAGGCTAGTCGAGTAAAAACACGTGCGAGAGGATGCATCCCGCAGGCTAGTCGAGTAAAAACACGTGCGAGAGGATGCATCCCGCATTCTAGTCGAGTAAAAACACGTGCGAGAGGCTGCATCCCGCAGGCTAGTCGAGTAAAAACACGTGCGAGAGGATGCATCCCGCAGGCTAGTCTAGTAAAATCACGTGCGAGGGGATGCATCCCGCAGGCTAGTCTAGTAAAATCACGTGGGAGGGGATGCATCCCGCAGGCTAGTCGAGTAAAAACACGTGCGAGAGGATGCATCCCGCAGGCTAGTCGAGTAAAAACACGTGCGAGAGGATGCATCCCGCAGGCTAGTCGAGTAAAAACACGTGCGAGAGGATGCTTCCCGCAGGCTAGTCGAGCAAAAACACGTGCGAGAGCATGCATCCCGCAGGCTACTCGAGTAAAAACACGTGCGAGAGGATGCATCCCGCAGGCTAGTCGAGTAAAAACACGTGCGAGGTTTTGTGGGATGCGCATGCGCAGGTTTTTTGGCATGCGCATGCGCAGGTTTTTTGGGATGCGCATGCCTAGTCGAGCAAAAACACGTGCGAGAGGATGCATCCCGCAGGCTAGTCGAGTAAAAACACGTGCGAGAGGATGCATCCCGCAGGCTAGTCGAGTAAAAACACGTGCGAGAGGATGCATCCCGCAGGCTAGTCGAGAAAAAACACGTGCGAAGTTTTGTGGGATGCGCATGCGCAGGTTTTGTGTGATGCGCATGCGCAGGTTTTTTGGGATGCGCATGCGCAGGTTTTTTGGGATGCGCATGCCTAGTCGAGCAAAAACCCGTGCGAGAGGATGCATCCCGCAGGCTAGTCGAGCAAATACACGTGCGAGAGGATGCATCCCGCAGGCTAGTCGAGTAAAAACACGTGCGAGAGGATGCATCCCGCAGACTAGTCGAGTAAAAACACGTGCGAGAGGATGCATCCCGCAGGCTAGTCGAGTAAAAACACGTGCGAGAGGATGCATCCCGCAGGCTAGTCGAGTAAAAACACGTGCGAGAGGATGCATCCCGCAGGCTAGTCGAGCAAAAACACGTGCGAGAGGATGCATCCCGCAGGCTAGTCAAGTAAAAACACGTGCGAGAGGATGCATCCCGCAGGCTAGTCGAGCACAAACACGTGCGAGAGGATGCATCCCGCAGGCTAGTCGAGCAAATACACGTGCGAGAGGATGCATCCCGCAGGCTAGTCTAGTAAAATCACGTGCGAGGGGATGCATCCCGCAGGCTAGTCGAGTAAAAACACGTGCGAGAGGATGCATCCCGCATTCTAGTCGAGTAAAAACACGTGCGAGAGGCTGCATCCCGCAGGCTAGTCGAGTAAAAACACGTGCGAGAGGATGCATCCCGCAGGCTAGTCTAGTAAAATCACGTGCGAGGGGATGCATCCCGCAGGCTAGTCGAGTAAAAACACGTGCGAGAGGATGCATCCCGCAGGCTAGTCGAGTAAAAACACGTGCGAGAGGATGCATCCCGCAGGCTAGTCGAGTAAAAACACGTGCGAGAGGATGCTTCCCGCAGGCTAGTCGAGCAAAAACACGTGCGAGAGCATGCATCCCGCAGGCTACTCGAGTAAAAACACGTGCGAGAGGATGCATCCCGCAGGCTAGTCGAGTAAAAACACGTGCGAGGTTTTGTGGGATGCGCATGCGCAGGTTTTTTGGCATGCGCATGCGCAGGTTTTTTGGCATGCGCATGCGCAGGTTTTTTGGGATGCGCATGGCTAGTCGAGCAAAAACACGTGCGAGAGGATGCATCCCGCAGACTAGTAGAGTAAAAACACGTGCGAGAGGATGCTTCCCGCAGGCTAGTCGAGTAAAAACACGTGCGAGAGGATGCATCCCGCAGGCTAGTCGAGTAAAAACACGTGCGAGAGGATGCATCCCGCAGGCTAGTCGAGTAAAAACACGTGCGAAGTTTTGTGGGATGCGCATGCGCAGGTTTTGTGGGATGCGCATGCGCAGGTTTTTTGGGATGCGCATGCGCAGGTTTTTTGGGATGCGCATGCCTAGTCGAGCAAAAACCCGGGCGAGAGGATGCATCCCGCAGGCTAGTCGAGCAAATACACGTGCGAGAGGATGCATCCCGCAGGCTAGTCGAGTAAAAACACGTGCGACAGGATGCATCCCGCAGGCTAGTCGAGTAAAAACACGTGCGAGAGGATGCATCCCGCTGGCTAGTCGAGTAAAAACACGTGCGAGGTTTTGTGGGATGCGCATGCGCAGGTTTTTTGGGATGCGCATGGCTAGTCGAGCAAAAACACGTGCGAGAGGATGCATCCCGCAGGCTAGTCGAGCAAAAACACGTGCGAGAGGATGCATCCCGCAGGCTAGTCGAGCAAAAACACGTGCGAGAGGATGCATCCCGCAGACTAGTCGAGTAAAAACACGTGCGAGAGGATGCATCCCGCAGGCTAGTCGAGTAAAAACACGTGCGAGAGGATGCATCCCGCAGGCTAGTCGAGTAAAAACACGTGCGAGAGGATGCATCCCGCAGGCTAGTCGAGTAAAAACACGTGCGAGGTTTTGTGGGATGCGCATGCGAAGGTTTTTTGGGATGCGCATGCGCAGGTTTTTTGGGATGCGCATGCCTAGTCGAGCAAAAACACGTGCGAGAGGATGCATCCCGCAGGCTAGTCGAGCAAAAACACGTGCGAGAGGATGCATCCCGCAGACTAGTCGAGTAAAAACACGTGCGAGAGGATGCTTCCCGCAGGCTAGTCGTGTAAAAACACGTGCGAGAGGATGCATCCCGCAGGCTGGTCGAGTAAAAACACGTGCGAGAGGATGCATCCCGCAGGCTAGTCGAGTAAAAACACGTGCGAGAGGATGCATCCCGCAGGCTAGTCGAGTAAAAACACGTGCGAGGTTTTGTGGGATGCGCATGCGCAGGTTTTGTGGGATGCGCATGCGCAGGTTTTTTGGGATGCGCATGGCTAGTCGAGCAAAAACACGTGCGAGAGGATGCATCCCGCAGGCTAGTCGAGTAAAAACACGTGCGAGAGGATGCATCCCGCAGGCTAGTCGAGCAAAAACACGTGCGAGAGGATGCATCCCGCAGGCTAGTCGAGCAAAAACACGTGCGAGAGGATGCATCCCGCAGGCTAGTCAAGTAAAAACACGTGCGAGAGGATGCATCCCGCAGGCTAGTCGAGCACAAACACGTGCGAGAGGATGCATCCCGCAGGCTAGTCGAGCACAAACACGTGCGAGAGGATGCATCCCGCAGGCTAGTCTAGTAAAATCACGTGCGAGGGGATGCATCCCGCAGGCTAGTCGAGTAAAAACACGTGCGAGAGGATGCATCTCGCAGGCTAGTCGAGTAAAAACACGTGCGAGAGGATGCATCCCGCATTCTAGTCGAGTAAAAACACGTGCGAGAGGCTGCATCCCGCAGGCTAGTCGAGTAAAAACACGTGCGAGAGGATGCATCCCGCAGGCTAGTCTAGTAAAATCACGTGCGAGGGGATGCATCCCGCAGGCTAGTCTAGTAAAATCACGTGGGAGGGGATGCATCCCGCAGGCTAGTCGAGTAAAAACACGTGCGAGAGGATGCATCCCGCAGGCTAGTCGAGTAAAAACACGTGCGAGAGGATGCATCCCGCAGGCTAGTCGAGTAAAAACACGTGCGAGAGGATGCTTCCCGCAGGCTAGTCGAGCAAAAACACGTGCGAGAGCATGCATCCCGCAGGCTACTCGAGTAAAAACACGTGCGAGAGGATGCATCCCGCAGGCTAGTCGAGTAAAAACACGTGCGAGGTTTTGTGGGATGCGCATGCGCAGGTTTTTTGGCATGCGCATGCGCAGGTTTTTTGGGATGCGCATGCCTAGTCGAGCAAAAACACGTGCGAGAGGATGCATCCCGCAGACTAGTCGAGTAAAAACACGTGCGAGAGGATGCTTCCCGCAGGCTAGTCGAGTAAAAACACGTGCGAGAGGATGCATCCCGCAGGCTAGTCGAGTAAAAACACGTGCGAGAGGATGCATCCCGCAGGCTAGTCGAGAAAAAACACGTGCGAAGTTTTGTGGGATGCGCATGCGCAGGTTTTGTGGGATGCGCATGCGCAGGTTTTTTGGGATGCGCATGCCTAGTCGAGCAAAAACCCGTGCGAGAGGATGCATCCCGCAGGCTAGTCGAGCAAATACACGTGCGAGAGGATGCATCCCGCAGGCTAGTCGAGTAAAAACACGTGCGAGAGGATGCATCCCGCAGACTAGTCGAGTAAAAACACGTGCGAGAGGATGCATCCCGCAGGCTAGTCGAGTAAAAACACGTGCGAGAGGATGCATCCCGCAGGCTAGTCGAGTAAAAACACGTGCGAGAGGATGCATCCCGCAGGCTAGTCGAGCAAAAACACGTGCGAGAGGATGCATCCCGCAGGCTAGTCAAGTAAAAACACGTGCGAGAGGATGCATCCCGCAGGCTAGTCGAGCACAAACACGTGCGAGAGGATGCATCCCGCAGGCTAGTCGAGCAAATACACGTGCGAGAGGATGCATCCCGCAGGCTAGTCTAGTAAAATCACGTGCGAGGGGATGCATCCCGCAGGCTAGTCGAGTAAAAACACGTGCGAGAGGATGCATCCCGCAGGCTAGTCGAGTAAAAACACGTGCGAGAGGATGCATCCCGCATTCTAGTCGAGTAAAAACACGTGCGAGAGGCTGCATCCCGCAGGCTAGTCGAGTAAAAACACGTGCGAGAGGATGCATCCCGCAGGCTAGTCTAGTAAAATCACGAGCGAGGGGATGCATCCCGCAGGCTAGTCGAGTAAAAACACGTGCGAGAGGATGCATCCCGCAGGCTAGTCGAGTAAAAACACGTGCGAGAGGATGCATCCCGCAGGCTAGTCGAGTAAAAACACGTGCGAGAGGATGCTTCCCGCAGGCTAGTCGAGCAAAAACACGTGCGAGAGCATGCATCCCGCAGGCTACTCGAGTAAAAACACGTGCGAGAGGATGCATCCCGCAGGCTAGTCGAGTAAAAACACGTGCGAGGTTTTGTGGGATGCGCATGCGCAGGTTTTTTGGCATGCGCATGCGCAGGTTTTTTGGCATGCGCATGCGCAGGTTTTTTGGGATGCGCATGGCTAGTCGAGCAAAAACACGTGCGAGAGGATGCATCCCGCAGACTAGTCGAGTAAAAACACGTGCGAGAGGATGCTTCCCGCAGGCTAGTCGAGTAAAAACACGTGCGAGAGGATGCATCCCGCAGGCTAGTCGAGTAAAAACACGTGCGAGAGGATGCATCCCGCAGGCTAGTCGAGTAAAAACACGTGCGAAGTTTTGTGGGATGCGCATGCGCAGGTTTTGTGGGATGCGCATGCGCAGGTTTTTTGGGATGCGCATGCGCAGGTTTTTTGGGATGCGCATGCCTAGTCGAGCAAAAACCCGGGCGAGAGGATGCATCCCGCAGGCTAGTCGAGCAAATACACGTGCGAGAGGATGCATCCCGCAGGCTAGTCGAGTAAAAACACGTGCGAGAGGATGCATCCCGCAGGCTAGTCGAGTAAAAACACGTGCGAGAGGATGCATCCCGCTGGCTAGTCGAGTAAAAACACGTGCGAGGTTTTGTGGGATGCGCATGCGCAGGTTTTTTGGGATGCGCATGGCTAGTCGAGCAAAAACACGTGCGAGAGGATGCATCCCGCAGGCTAGTCGAGCAAAAACACGTGCGAGAGGATGCATCCCGCAGGCTAGTCGAGCAAAAACACGTGCGAGAGGATGCATCCCGCAGACTAGTCGAGTAAAAACACGTGCGAGAGGATGCATCCCGCAGGCTAGTCGAGTAAAAACACGTGCGAGAGGATGCATCCCGCAGGCTAGTCGAGTAAAAACACGTGCGAGAGGATGCATCCCGCAGGCTAGTCGAGTAAAAACACGTGCGAGGTTTTGTGGGATGCGCATGCGAAGGTTTTTTGGGATGCGCATGCGCAGGTTTTTTGGGATGCGCATGCCTAGTCGAGCAAAAACACGTGCGAGAGGATGCATCCCGCAGGCTAGTCGAGCAAAAACACGTGCGAGAGGATGCATCCCGCAGACTAGTCGAGTAAAAACACGTGCGAGAGGATGCTTCCCGCAGGCTAGTCGTGTAAAAACACGTGCGAGAGGATGCATCCCGCAGGCTGGTCGAGTAAAAACACGTGCGAGAGGATGCATCCCGCAGGCTAGTCGAGTAAAAACACGTGCGAGAGGATGCATCCCGCAGGCTAGTCGAGTAAAAACACGTGCGAGGTTTTGTGGGATGCGCATGCGCAGGTTTTGTGGGATGCGCATGCGCAGGTTTTTTGGGATGCGCATGGCTAGTCGAGCAAAAACACGTGCGAGAGGATGCATCCCGCAGGCTAGTCGAGTAAAAACACGTGCGAGAGGATGCATCCCGCAGGCTAGTCGAGCAAAAACACGTGCGAGAGGATGCATCCCGCAGGCTAGTCAAGTAAAAACACGTGCGAGAGGATGCATCCCGCAGGCTAGTCGAGCACAAACACGTGCGAGAGGATGCATCCCGCAGGCTAGTCGAGCAAATACACGTGCGAGAGGATGCATCCCGCAGGCTAGTCTAGTAAAATCGCGTGCGAGGGGATGCATCCCGCAGGCTAGTCGAGTAAAAACACGTGCGAGAGGATGCATCCCGCAGGCTAGTCGAGTAAAAACACGTGCGAGAGGATGCATCCCGCATTCTAGTCGAGTAAAAACACGTGCGAGAGGCTGCATCCCGCAGGCTAGTCGAGTAAAAACACGTGCGAGAGGATGCATCCCGCAGGCTAGTCTAGTAAAATCACGTGCGAGGGGATGCATCCCGCAGGCTAGTCTAGTAAAATCACGTGGGAGGGGATGCATCCCGCAGGCTAGTCGAGTAAAAACACGTGCGAGAGGATGCATCCCGCAGGCTAGTCGAGTAAAAACACGTGCGAGAGGATGCATCCCGCAGGCTAGTCGAGTAAAAACACGTGCGAGAGGATGCTTCCCGCAGGCTAGTCGAGCAAAAACACGTGCGAGAGCATGCATCCCGCAGGCTACTCGAGTAAAAACACGTGCGAGAGGATGCATCCCGCAGGCTAGTCGAGTAAAAACACGTGCGAGATTTTGTGGGATGCGCATGTGCAGGTTTTTTGGCATGCGCATGCGCAGGTTTTTTGGCATGCGCATGCGCAGGTTTTTTGGGATGCGCATGCCTAGTCGAGCAAAAACACGTGCGAGAGGATGCATCCCGCAGACTAGTCGAGTAAAAACACGTGCGAGAGGATGCTTCCCGCAGGCTAGTCAAGTAAAAACACGTGCGAGAGGATGCATCCCGCAGGCTAGTCGAGTAAAAACACGTGCGAGAGGATGCATCCCGCAGGCTAGTCGAGAAAAAACACGTGCGAAGTTTTGTGGGATGCGCATGCGCAGGTTTTGTGGGATGCGCATGCGCAGGTTTTTTGGGATGCGCATGCGCAGGTTTTTTGGGATGCGCATGCCTAGTCGAGCAAAAACCCGTGCGAGAGGATGCATCCCGCAGGCTAGTCGAGCAAATACACGTGCGAGAGGATGCATCCCGCAGGCTAGTCGAGTAAAAACACGTGCGAGAGGATGCATCCCGCAGACTAGTCGAGTAAAAACACGTGCGAGAGGATGCATCCCGCAGGCTAGTCGAGTAAAAACACGTGCGAGAGGATGCATCCCGCAGGCTAGTCTAGTAAAATCACGTGCGAGGGGATGCATCCCGCAGGCTAGTCGAGTAAAAACACGTGCGAGAGGATGCATCCCGCAGGCTAGTCGAGTAAAAACACGTGCGAGAGGATGCTTCCCGCAGGCTAGTCAAGTAAAAACACGTGCGAGAGGATGCATCCCGCAGGCTAGTCGAGTAAAAACACGTGCGAGAGGATGCATCCCGCAGGCTAGTCGAGAAAAAACACGTGCGAAGTTTTGTGGGATGCGCATGCGCAGGTTTTGTGGGATGCGCATGCGCAGGTTTTTTGGGATGCGCATGCGCAGGTTTTTTGGGATGCGCATGCCTAGTCGAGCAAAAACCCGTGCGAGAGGATGCATCCCGCAGGCTAGTCGAGCAAATACACGTGCGAGAGGATGCATCCCGCAGGCTAGTCGAGTAAAAACACGTGCGAGAGGATGCATCCCGCAGACTAGTCGAGCACAAACACGTGCGAGAGGATGCATCCCGCAGGCTAGTCGACCAAATACACGTGCGAGAGGATGCATCCCGCAGGCTAGTCTAGTAAAATCACGTGCGAGGGGATGCATCCCGCAGGCTAGTCGAGTAAAAACACGTGCGAGAGGATGCATCCCGCAGGCTAGTCGAGTAAAAACACGTGCGAGAGGATGCATCCCGCATTCTAGTCGAGTAAAAACACGTGCGAGAGGATGCTTCCCGCAGGCTAGTCGAGCAAAAACACGTGCGAGAGCATGCATCCCGCAGGCTACTCGAGTAAAAACACGTGCGAGAGGATGCATCCCGCAGGCTAGTCGAGTAAAAACACGTGCGAGGTTTTGTGGGATGCGCATGCGCAGGTTTTTTGGCATGCGCATGCGCAGGTTTTTTGGCATGCGCATGCGCAGGTTTTTTGGCATGCGCATGCGCAGGTTTTTTGGGATGCGCATGGCTAGTCGAGCAAAAACACGTGCGAGAGGATGCATCCCGCAGACTAGTCGAGTAAAAACACGTGCGAGAGGATGCTTCCCGCAGGCTAGTCGAGTAAAAACACGTGCGAGAGGATGCATCCCGCAGGCTAGTCGAGTAAAAACACGTGCGAGAGGATGCATCCCGCAGGCTAGTCGAGTAAAAACACGTGCGAAGTTTTGTGGGATGCGCATGCGCAGGTTTTGTGGGATGCGCATGCGCAGGTTTTTTGGGATGCGCATGCGCAGGTTTTTTGGGATGCGCATGCCTAGTCGAGCAAAAACCCGGGCGAGAGGATGCATCCCGCAGGCTAGTCGAGCAAATACACGTGCGAGAGGATGCATCCCGCAGGCTAGTCGAGTAAAAACACGTGCGAGAGGATGCATCCCGCAGACTAGTCGAGTAAAAACACGTGCGAGAGGATGCATCCCGCAGGCTAGTCGAGTAAAAACACGTGCGAGAGGATGCATCCCGCAGGCTAGTCGAGTAAAAACACGTGCGAGAGGATGCATCCCGCAGGCTAGTCGAGCAAAAACACGTGCGAGAGGATGCATCCCGCAGGCTAGTCAAGTAAAAACACGTGCGAGAGGATGCATCCCGCAGGCTAGTCGAGCACAAACACGTGCGAGAGGATGCATCCCGCAGGCTAGTCGACCAAATACACGTGCGAGAGGATGCATCCCGCAGGCTAGTCTAGTAAAATCACGTGCGAGGGGATGCATCCCGCAGGCTAGTCGAGTAAAAACACGTGCGAGAGGATGCATCCCGCAGGCTAGTCGAGTAAAAACACGTGCGAGAGGATGCATCCCGCATTCTAGTCGAGTAAAAACACGTGCGAGAGGCTGCATCCCGCAGGCTAGTCGAGTAAAAACACGTGCGAGAGGATGCATCCCGCAGGCTAGTCTAGTAAAATCACGTGCGAGGGGATGCATCCCGCAGGCTAGTCGAGTAAAAACACGTGCGAGAGGATGCATCCCGCAGGCTAGTCGAGTAAAAACACGTGCGAGAGGATGCATCCCGCAGGCTAGTCGAGTAAAAACACGTGCGAGAGGATGCTTCCCGCAGGCTAGTCGAGCAAAAACACGTGCGAGAGCATGCATCCCGCAGGCTACTCGAGTAAAAACACGTGCGAGAGGATGCATCCCGCAGGCTAGTCGAGTAAAAACACGTGCGAGGTTTTGTGGGATGCGCATGCGCAGGTTTTTTGGCATGCGCATGCGCAGGTTTTTTGGCATGCGCATGCGCAGGTTTTTTGGGATGCGCATGGCTAGTCGAGCAAAAACACGTGCGAGAGGATGCATCCCGCAGACTAGTCGAGTAAAAACACGTGCGAGAGGATGCTTCCCGCAGGCTAGTCGAGTAAAAACACGTGCGAGAGGATGCATCCCGCAGGCTAGTCGAGTAAAAACACGTGCGAGAGGATGCATCCCGCAGGCTAGTCGAGTAAAAACACGTGCGAAGTTTTGTGGGATGCGCATGCGCAGGTTTTGTGGGATGCGCATGCGCAGGTTTTTTGGGATGCGCATGCGCAGGTTTTTTGGGATGCGCATGCCTAGTCGAGCAAAAACCCGGGCGAGAGGATGCATCCCGCAGGCTAGTCGAGCAAATACACGTGCGAGAGGATGCATCCCGCACGCTAGTCGAGTAAAAACACGTGCGAGAGGATGCATCCCGCAGGCTAGTCGAGTAAAAACACGTGCGAGAGGATGCATCCCGCTGGCTAGTCGAGTAAAAACACGTGCGAGGTTTTGTGGGATGCGCATGCGCAGGTTTTTTGGGATGCGCATGGCTAGTCGAGCAAAAACACGTGCGAGAGGATGCATCCCGCAGGCTAGTCGAGCAAAAACACGTGCGAGAGGATGCATCCCGCAGGCTAGTCGAGCAAAAACACGTGCGAGAGGATGCATCCCGCAGACTAGTCGAGTAAAAACACGTGCGAGAGGATGCATCCCGCAGGCTAGTCGAGTAAAAACACGTGCGAGAGGATGCATCCCGCAGGCTAGTCGAGTAAAAACACGTGCGAGAGGATGCAACCCGCAGGCTAGTCGAGCAAAAACACGTGCGAGAGGATGCATCCCGCAGGCTAGTCAAGTAAAAACACGTGCGAGAGGATGCATCCCGCAGGCTAGTCGAGCACAAACACGTGCGAGAGGATGCATCCCGCAGGCTAGTCGACCAAATACACGTGCGAGAGGATGCATCCCGCAGGCTAGTCTAGTAAAATCACGTGCGAGGGGATGCATCCCGCAGGCTAGTCGAGTAAAAACACGTGCGAGAGGATGCATCCCGCAGGCTAGTCGAGTAAAAACACGTGCGAGAGGATGCATCCCGCATTCTAGTCGAGTAAAAACACGTGCGAGAGGCTGCATCCCGCAGGCTAGTCGAGTAAAAACACGTGCGAGAGGATGCATCCCGCAGGCTAGTCTAGTAAAATCACGTGCGAGGGGATGCATCCCGCAGGCTAGTCGAGTAAAAACACGTGCGAGAGGATGCATCCCGCAGGCTAGTCGAGTAAAAACACGTGCGAGAGGATGCATCCCGCAGGCTAGTCGAGTAAAAACACGTGCGAGAGGATGCTTCCCGCAGGCTAGTCGAGCAAAAACACGTGCGAGAGCATGCATCCCGCAGGCTACTCGAGTAAAAACACGTGCGAGAGGATGCATCCCGCAGGCTAGTCGAGTAAAAACACGTGCGAGGTTTTGTGGGATGCGCATGCGCAGGTTTTTTGGCATGCGCATGCGCAGGTTTTTTGGCATGCGCATGCGCAGGTTTTTTGGCATGCGCATGCGCAGGTTTTTTGGGATGCGCATGGCTAGTCGAGCAAAAACACGTGCGAGAGGATGCATCCCGCAGACTAGTCGAGTAAAAACACGTGCGAGAGGATGCTTCCCGCAGGCTAGTCGAGTAAAAACACGTGCGAGAGGATGCATCCCGCAGGCTAGTCGAGTAAAAACACGTGCGAGAGGATGCATCCCGCAGGCTAGTCGAGTAAAAACACGTGCGAAGTTTTGTGGGATGCGCATGCGCAGGTTTTGTGGGATGCGCATGCGCAGGTTTTTTGGGATGCGCATGCGCAGGTTTTTTGGGATGCGCATGCCTAGTCGAGCAAAAACCCGGGCGAGAGGATGCATCCCGCAGGCTAGTCGAGCAAATACACGTGCGAGAGGATGCATCCCGCACGCTAGTCGAGTAAAAACACGTGCGAGAGGATGCATCCCGCAGGCTAGTCGAGTAAAAACACGTGCGAGAGGATGCATCCCGCTGGCTAGTCGAGTAAAAACACGTGCGAGGTTTTGTGGGATGCGCATGCGCAGGTTTTTTGGGATGCGCATGGCTAGTCGAGCAAAAACACGTGCGAGAGGATGCATCCCGCAGGCTAGTCGAGCAAAAACACGTGCGAGAGGATGCAACCCGCAGGCTAGTCGAGCAAAAACACGTGCGAGAGGATGCATCCCGCAGACTAGTCGAGTAAAAACACGTGCGAGAGGATGCATCCCGCAGGCTAGTCGAGTAAAAACACGTGCGAGAGGATGCATCCCGCAGGCTAGTCGAGTAAAAACACGTGCGAGGTTTTGTGGGATGCGCATGCGAAGGTTTTTTGGGATGCGCATGCGCAGGTTTTTTGGGATGCGCATGCCTAGTCGAGCAAAAACACGTGCGAGAGGATGCATCCCGCAGGCTAGTCGAGCAAAAACACGTGCGAGAGGATGCATCCCGCAGGCTAGTCGAGTAAAAACACGTGCGAGAGGATGCGTCCCGCAGGCTAGTCGAGTAAAAACACGTGCGAGAGGATGCATCCCGCAGGCTAGTCGAGCAAATACACGTGCGAGAGGATGCATCCCGCAGGCTAGTCTAGTAAAATCACGTGCGAGGGGATGCATCCCGCAGGCTAGTCGAGTAAAAACACGTGCGAGAGGATGCATCCCGCAGGCTAGTCGAGTAAAAACACGTGCGAGAGGATGCATCCCGCATTCTAGTCGAGTAAAAACTCGTGCGAGAGGCTGCATCCCGCAGGCTAGTCGAGTAAAAACACGTGCGAGAGGATGCATCCCGCATTCTAGTCGAGTAAAAACTCGTGCGAGGGGATGCATCCCGCAGGCTAGTCGAGTAAAAACACGTGCGAGAGGATGCATCCCGCAGGCTAGTCGAGTAAAAACACGTGCGAGAGGATGCATCCCGCAGGCTAGTCGAGTAAAAACACGTGCGAGAGGATGCTTCCCGCAGGCTAGTCGAGCAAAAACACGTGCGAGAGCATGCATCCCGCAGGCTACTCGAGTAAAAACACGTGCGAGAGGATGCATCCCGCAGGCTAGTCGAGCAAAAACACGTGCGAGAGGATGCATCCCGCAGGCTGGTCGAGTAAAAACACGTGCGAGAGGATGCATCCCGCAGGCTAGTCGAGCAAAAACACGTGCGAGAGGATGCATCCCGCAGGCTAGTCAAGTAAAATCACGTGCGAGAGGATGCATCCCGCAGGCTAGTCGAGCACAAACACGTGCGAGAGGATGCATCCCGCAGGCTAGTCGAGCAAATACACGTGCGAGAGGATGCATCCCGCAGGCTAGTCGAGCAAAAACACGTGCGAGAGGATGCATCCCGCAGACTAGTCGAGTAAAAACACGTGCGAGAGGATGCTTCCCGCAGGCTAGTCGAGTAAAAACACGTGCGAGAGGATGCATCCCGCAGGCTAGTCGAGTAAAAACACGTGCGAGAGGATGCATCCCGCAGGCTAGCCGAGTAAAAACACGTGCGAGGTTTTGTGGGATGCGCATGCGCAGGTTTTGTGGGATGCGCATGCGCAGGTTTTTTGGGATGCGCATGCGCAGGTTTTTTCGGATGCGCATGCGCAGGTTTTTTGGGATGCGCATGGCTAGTCGAGCAAAAACACGTGCGAGAGGATGCATCCCGCAGGGTAGTCGAGCAAAAACACGTGCGAGAGGATGCATCCCGCAGACTAGTCGAGTAAAAACACGTGCGAGAGGATGCTTCCCGCAGGCTAGTCGAGTAAAAACACGTGCGAGAGGATGCATTCCGCAGGCTAGTCGAGCAAAAACACGTGCGAGAGGATGCATCCCGCAGGCTAGTCAAGTAAAAACACGTGCGAGAGGATGCATCCCGCAGGCTAGTCGGGCACAAACACGTGCGAGAGGATGCATCCCGCAGGCTAGTCGAGCAAATACACGTGCGAGAGGATGCATCCCGCAGGCTAGTCGAGCAAAATCACGTGCGAGAGGATGCATCCCGCAGGCTAGTCGAGTAAAAACACGTGCGAGAGGATGCATCCCGCAGGCTAGTCGAGTAAAAACACGTGCGAGAGGATGCATCCCGCAGGCTAGTCGAGTAAAAACACGTGCGAGAGGATGCATCCCGCAGGCTAGTCGAGCAAATACACGTGCGAGAGGATGCATCCCGCAGGCTAGTCGAGCAAAAACACGTGCGAGAGGATGCATCCCGCAGACTAGTCGAGTAAAAACACGTGCGAGAGGATGCTTCCCGCAGGCTAGTCGAGTAAAAACACGTGCGAGAGGATGCATCCCGCAGGCTAGTCGAGTAAAAACACATGCGAGAGGATGCATCCCGCAGGCTAGTCGAGTAAAAACACGTGCGAGGTTTTGTGGGATGCGCATGCGCAGGTTTTGTGGGATGCGCATGCGCAGGTTTTGTGGGATGCGCATGCGCAGGTTTTTTGGGATGCGCATGCGCAGGTTTTTTGGGATGCGCATTCGCAGGTTTTTTGGGATGCGCATGCGCAGGTTTTTTGGGATGCGCATGGCTAGTCGAGCAAAAACACGTGCGAGAGGATGCATCCCGCAGGGTAGTCGAGCAAAAACACGTGCGAGAGGATGCATCCCGCAGACTAGTCGAGTAAAAACACGTGCGAGAGGATGCTTCCCGCAGGCTAGTCGAGTAAAAACATGTGCGAGAGGATGCATCCCGCAGGCTAGTCGAGCAAAAACACGTGCGAGAGGATGCATCCCGCAGGCTAGTCAAGTAAAAACACGTGCGAGAGGATGCATCCCGCAGGCTAGTCGAGCACAAACACGTGCGAGAGGATGCATCCCGCAGGCTAGTCGAGCAAATACACGTGCGAGAGGATGCATCCCGCAGGCTAGTCGAGCAAAAACACGTGCGAGAGGATGCATTCCGCAGGCTAGTCGAGCCAAAACACGTGCGAGAGGATGCATCCCGCAGACTAGTCGAGTAAAAACACGTGCGAGAGGATGCTTCCCGCAGGCTAGTCGAGTAAAAACACGTGCGAGAGGATGCATCCCGCAGGCTAGTCGAGTAAAAACACGTGCGAGAGGATGCATCCCGCAGGCTAGTCGAGTAAAAACACGTGCGAGAGGATGCATCCCGCAGGCTAGTCGAGCACAAACACGTGCGAGGTTTTGTGGAATGCGCATGCGCAGGTTTTGTGGGATGCGCATGCGCAGGTTTTTTGGGATGCGCATGCGCAGGTTTTTTGGGATGCGCATGGCTAGTCGAGTAAAAACACGTGCGAGAGGATGCTTCCCGCAGGCTAGTCGAGCAAAAACACGTGCGAGAGCATGCATCCCGCAGGCTACTCGAGTAAAAACACGTGCGAGAGGATGCATCCCGCAGGCTAGTCGAGCAAAAACACGTGCGAGAGGATGCATCCCGCAGGCTGGTCGAGTAAAAACACGTGCGAGAGGATGCATCCCGCAGGCTAGTCGAGCAAAAACACGTGCGAGAGGATGCATCCCGCAGGCTAGTCAAGTAAAATCACGTGCGAGAGGATGCATCCCGCAGGCTAGTCGAGCACAAACACGTGCGAGAGGATGCATCCCGCAGGCTAGTCGAGCAAATACACGTGCGAGAGGATGCATCCCGCAGGCTAGTCGAGCAAAAACACGTGCGAGAGGATGCATCCCGCAGACTAGTCGAGTAAAAACACGTGCGAGAGGATGCTTCCCGCAGGCTAGTCGAGTAAAAACACGTGCGAGAGGATGCATCCCGCAGGCTAGTCGAGTAAAAACACGTGCGAGAGGATGCATCCCGCAGGCTAGCCGAGTAAAAACACGTGCGAGGTTTTGTGGGATGCGCATGCGCAGGTTTTGTGGGATGCGCATGCGCAGGTTTTTTGGGATGCGCATGCGCAGGTTTTTTCGGATGCGCATGCGCAGGTTTTTTGGGATGCGCATGGCTAGTCGAGCAAAAACACGTGCGAGAGGATGCATCCCGCAGGGTAGTCGAGCAAAAACACGTGCGAGAGGATGCATCCCGCAGACTAGTCGAGTAAAAACACGTGCGAGAGGATGCTTCCCGCAGGCTAGTCGAGTAAAAACACGTGCGAGAGGATGCATTCCGCAGGCTAGTCGAGCAAAAACACGTGCGAGAGGATGCATCCCGCAGGCTAGTCAAGTAAAAACACGTGCGAGAGGATGCATCCCGCAGGCTAGTCGGGCACAAACACGTGCGAGAGGATGCATCCCGCAGGCTAGTCGAGCAAATACACGTGCGAGAGGATGCATCCCGCAGGCTAGTCGAGCAAAATCACGTGCGAGAGGATGCATCCCGCAGGCTAGTCGAGTAAAAACACGTGCGAGAGGATGCATCCCGCAGGCTAGTCGAGTAAAAACACGTGCGAGAGGATGCATCCCGCAGGCTAGTCGAGTAAAAACACGTGCGAGAGGATGCATCCCGCAGGCTAGTCGAGCAAATACACGTGCGAGAGGATGCATCCCGCAGGCTAGTCGAGCAAAAACACGTGCGAGAGGATGCATCCCGCAGACTAGTCGAGTAAAAACACGTGCGAGAGGATGCTTCCCGCAGGCTAGTCGAGTAAAAACACGTGCGAGAGGATGCATCCCGCAGGCTAGTCGAGTAAAAACACATGCGAGAGGATGCATCCCGCAGGCTAGTCGAGTAAAAACACGTGCGAGGTTTTGTGGGATGCGCATGCGCAGGTTTTGTGGGATGCGCATGCGCAGGTTTTTTGGGATGCGCATGCGCAGGTTTTTTGGGATGCGCATTCGCAGGTTTTTTGGGATGCGCATGCGCAGGTTTTTTGGGATGCGCATGGCTAGTCGAGCAAAAACACGTGCGAGAGGATGCATCCCGCAGGGTAGTCGAGCAAAAACACGTGCGAGAGGATGCATCCCGCAGACTAGTCGAGTAAAAACACGTGCGAGAGGATGCTTCCCGCAGGCTAGTCGAGTAAAAACATGTGCGAGAGGATGCATCCCGCAGGCTAGTCGAGCAAAAACACGTGCGAGAGGATGCATCCCGCAGGCTAGTCAAGTAAAAACACGTGCGAGAGGATGCATCCCGCAGGCTAGTCGAGCACAAACACGTGCGAGAGGATGCATCCCGCAGGCTAGTCGAGCAAATACACGTGCGAGAGGATGCATCCCGCAGGCTAGTCGAGCAAAAACACGTGCGAGAGGATGCATTCCGCAGGCTAGTCGAGCCAAAACACGTGCGAGAGGATGCATCCCGCAGACTAGTCGAGTAAAAACACGTGCGAGAGGATGCTTCCCGCAGGCTAGTCGAGTAAAAACACGTGCGAGAGGATGCATCCCGCAGGCTAGTCGAGTAAAAACACGTGCGAGAGGATGCATCCCGCAGGCTAGTCGAGTAAAAACACGTGCGAGAGGATGCATCCCGCAGGCTAGTCGAGCACAAACACGTGCGAGGTTTTGTGGAATGCGCATGCGCAGGTTTTGTGGGATGCGCATGCGCAGGTTTTTTGGGATGCGCATGCGCAGGTTTTTTGGGATGCGCATGGCTAGTCGAGCAAAAACACGTGCGAGAGGATGCATCCCGCAGGGTAGTCGAGTAAAAACACGTGCGAGAGGATGCATCCCGCACGCTAGTCGAGTAAAAACACGTGCGAGAGGATGCATCCCGCAGGCTAGTCGAGCAAAAACACGTGCGAGAGGATGCATCCCGCAGGCTAGTCGGGCAAAAACACGTGCGAGAGGATGCATCCCGCAGGCTAGTCAAGTAAAAACACGTGCGAGAGGATGCATCCCGCAGGCTAGTCGAGCACAAACACGTGCGAGAGGATGCATCCCGCAGGCTAGTCGAGCAAATACACGTGCGAGAGGATGCATCCCGCAGGCTAGTCGAGCAAAAACACGTGCGAGAGGATGCATCCCGCAGGCTAGTCGAGCAAAATCACGTGCGAGAGGATGCATCCCGCAGACTAGTCGAGTAAAAACACGTGCGAGAGGATGCATCCTGCAGGCTAGTCGAGTAAAAACACGTGCGAGAGGATGCATCCCGCAGGCTAGTCGAGTAAAAACACGTGCGAGAGGATGCATCCCGCAGGCTAGTCGAGTAAAAACACGTGCGAGAGGATGCATCCCGCAGGCTAGTCGAGTGAAAACACGTGCGGGGGTTTGTGGGATGCGCATGCGCAGGTTTTTTGGGATGCGCATGCGCAGGTTTTTTGGGATGCGCATGGCTAGTCGAGCAAGAACACGTGCGAGAGGATGCATCCCGCAGGGTAGTCGAGTAAAAACACGTGCGAGAGGATGCATCCCGCAGGCTAGTCGAGTAAAAACACGTGCGAGAGGATGCATCCCGCAGGCTAGTCGAGTAAAAACACGTGCGAGAGGATGCATCCCGCAGGCTAGTCGAGCAAATACACGTGCGAGAGGATGCATCCCGCAGGCTAGTCGAGCAAAAACACGTGCGAGAGGATGCATCCCGCAGACTAGTCGAGTAAAAACACGTGCGAGAGGATGCTTCCCGCAGGCTAGTCGAGTAAAAACACGTGCGAGAGGATGCATCCCGCAGGCTAGTCGAGTAAAAACACATGCGAGAGGATGCATCCCGCAGGCTAGTCGAGTAAAAACACGTGCGAGGTTTTGTGGGATGCGCATGCGCAGGTTTTGTGGGATGCGCATGCGCAGGTTTTTTGGGATGCGCATGCGCAGGTTTTTTGGGATGCGCATTCGCAGGTTTTTTGGGATGCGCATGCGCAGGTTTTTTGGGATGCGCATGGCTAGTCGAGCAAAAACACGTGCGAGAGGATGCATCCCGCAGGGTAGTCGAGCAAAAACACGTGCGAGAGGATGCATCCCGCAGACTAGTCGAGTAAAAACACGTGCGAGAGGATGCTTCCCGCAGGCTAGTCGAGTAAAAACATGTGCGAGAGGATGCATCCCGCAGGCTAGTCGAGCAAAAACACGTGCGAGAGGATGCATCCCGCAGGCTAGTCAAGTAAAAACACGTGCGAGAGGATGCATCCCGCAGGCTAGTCGAGCACAAACACGTGCGAGAGGATGCATCCCGCAGGCTAGTCGAGCAAATACACGTGCGAGAGGATGCATCCCGCAGGCTAGTCGAGCAAAAACACGTGCGAGAGGATGCATTCCGCAGGCTAGTCGAGCCAAAACACGTGCGAGAGGATGCATCCCGCAGACTAGTCGAGTAAAAACACGTGCGAGAGGATGCTTCCCGCAGGCTAGTCGAGTAAAAACACGTGCGAGAGGATGCATCCCGCAGGCTAGTCGAGTAAAAACACGTGCGAGAGGATGCATCCCGCAGGCTAGTCGAGTAAAAACACGTGCGAGAGGATGCATCCCGCAGGCTAGTCGAGCACAAACACGTGCGAGGTTTTGTGGAATGCGCATGCGCAGGTTTTGTGGGATGCGCATGCGCAGGTTTTTTGGGATGCGCATGCGCAGGTTTTTTGGGATGCGCATGGCTAGTCGAGCAAAAACACGTGCGAGAGGATGCATCCCGCAGGGAAGTCGAGTAAAAACACGTGCGAGAGGATGCATCCCGCACGCTAGTCGAGTAAAAACACGTGCGAGAGGATGCATCCCGCAGGCTAGTCGAGCAAAAACACGTGCGAGAGGATGCATCCCGCAGGCTAGTCGGGCAAAAACACGTGCGAGAGGATGCATCCCGCAGGCTAGTCAAGTAAAAACACGTGCGAGAGGATGCATCCCGCAGGCTAGTCGAGCACAAACACGTGCGAGAGGATGCATCCCGCAGGCTAGTCGAGCAAATACACGTGCGAGAGGATGCATCCCGCAGGCTAGTCGAGCAAAAACACGTGCGAGAGGATGCATCCCGCAGGCTAGTCGAGCAAAATCACGTGCGAGAGGATGCATCCCGCAGACTAGTCGAGTAAGAACACGTGCGAGAGGATGCATCCTGCAGGCTAGTCGAGTAAAAACACGTGCGAGAGGATGCATCCCGCAGGCTAGTCGAGTAAAAACACGTGCGAGAGGATGCATCCCGCAGGCTAGTCGAGTAAAAACACGTGCGAGAGGATGCATCCCGCAGGCTAGTCGAGTAAAAACACGTGCGGGGGTTTGTGGGATGCGCATGCGCAGGTTTTTTGGGATGCGCATGCGCAGGTTTTTTGGGATGCGCATGGCTAGTCGAGCAAAAACACGTGCGAGAGGATGCATCCCGCAGGGTAGTCGAGTAAAAACACGTGCGAGAGGATGCATCCCGCAGGCTAGTCGAGTAAAAACACGTGCGAGAGGATGCATCCCGCAGGCTAGTCGAGCAAAAACACGTGCGAGAGGATGCATCCCGCAGGCTAGTCGAGCAAAAACACGTGCGAGAGGATGCATCCCGCAGGCTAGTCAAGTAAAAACACGTGCGAGAGGATGCATCCCGCAGGCTAGTCGAGCACAAACACGTGCGAGAGGATGCATCCCGCAGGCTAGTCGAGCAAATACACGTGCGAGAGGATGCATCCCGCAGGCTAGTCTAGTAAAATCACGTGCGAGGGGATGCATCCCGCAGGCTAGTCGAGTAAAAACACGTGCGAGAGGATGCATCCCGCAGGCTAGTCGAGTAAAAACACGTGCGAGAGGATGCATCCCGCATTCTAGTCGAGTAAAAACACGTGCGAGAGGCTGCATCCCGCAGGCTAGTCGAGTAAAAACACGTGCGAGTGGATGCATCCCGCAGGCTAGTCTAGTAAAATCACGTGCGAGGGCATGCATCCCGCAGGCTAGTCGAGTAAAAACACGTGCGAGAGGATGCATCCCGCAGGCTAGTCGAGTAAAAACACGTGCGAGAGGATGCATCCCGCAGGCTAGTCGAGTAAAAACACGTGCGAAGTTTTGTGGGATGCGCATGCGCAGGTTTTGTGGGATGCGCATGCGCAGGTTTTTTGGGATGCGCATGCGCAGGTTTTTTGGGATGCGCATGCGCAGGTTTTTTGGGATGCGCATGCCTAGTCGAGCAAAAACCCGTGCGAGAGGATGCATCCCGCAGGCTAGTCGAGCAAATACACGTGCGAGAGGATGCATCCCGCAGGCTAGTCGAGTAAAAACACGTGCGAGAGGATGCATCCCGCAGGCTAGTCGAGTAAAAACACGTGCGAGAGGATGCATCCCGCAGGCTAGTCGAGTAAAAACACGTGCGAGAGGATGCATCCCGCAGGCTAGTCGAGTAAAAACACGTGCGAGAGGATGCATCCCGCAGGCTAGTCGAGTAAAAACACGTGCGAGGTTTTGTGGGATGCGCATGCGCAGGTTTTGTGGGATGCGCATGCGCAGGTTTTTTGGGATGCGCATGCCTAGTCGAGCAAAAACACGTGCGAGAGGATGCATCCCGCAGGCTATTCGAGCAAAAACACGTGCGAGAGGATGCATCCCGCAGGCTAGTCGAGTAAAAACACGTGCGAGAGGATGCATCCCGCAGGCTAGTCTAGTAAAATCACGTGCGAGGGGATGCATCCCGCAGGCTAGTCGAGTAAAAACACGTGCGAGAGGATGCATCCCGCAGGCTAGTCGAGTAAAAACACGTGCGAGAGGATGCATCCCGCATTCTAGTCGAGTAAAAACACGTGCGAGAGGCTGCATCCCGCAGGCTAGTCGAGTAAAAACACGTGCGAGAGGATGCATCCCGCAGGCTAGTCTAGTAAAATCACGTGAGAGGGGATGCATCCCGCAGGCTAGTCGAGTAAAAACACGTGCGAGAGGATGCATCCCGCAGGCTAGTCGAGTAAAAACACGTGCGAGAGGATGCATCCCGCAGGCTAGTCGAGCAAAAACACGTGCGAGAGGATGCATCCCGCAGGCTAGTCGAGCAAAAACACGTGCGAGAGGATGCATCCCGCAGGCTAGTCAAGTAAAATCACGTGCGAGAGGATGCATCCCGCAGGCTAGTCGAGCACAAACACGTGCGAGAGGATGCATCCCGCAGGCTAGTCGAGCAAATACACGTGCGAGAGGATGCATCCCGCAGGCTAGTCGAGCAAAAACACGTGCGAGAAGATGCATCCCGCAGACTAGTCGAGTAAAAACACGTGCGAGAGGATGCTTCCCGCAGGCTAGTCGAGTAAAAACACGTGCGAGAGGATGCATCCCGCAGGCTAGTCGAGTAAAAACACGTGCGAGAGTATGCATCCCGCAGGCTAGTCGAGTAAAAACACGTGCGAGGTTTTGTGGGATGCGCATGCGCAGGTTTTGTGGGATGCGCATGCGCAGGTTTTTTGGGATGCGCATGGCTAGTCGAGCAAAAACACGTGCGAGAGGATGCATCCCGCAGGGTAGTCGAGCAAAAACACGTGCGAGAGGATGCATCCCGCAGACTAGTCGAGTAAAAACACGTGCGAGAGGATGCTTCCCGCAGGCTAGTCGAGTAAAAACACGTGCGAGAGGATGCATCCCGCAGGCTAGTCGAGCAAAAACACGTGCGAGAGGATGCATCCCGCAGGCTAGTCAAGTAAAAACACGTGCGAGAGGATGCATCCCGCAGGCTAGTCGAGCACAAACACGTGCGAGAGGATGCATCCCGCAGGCTAGTCGAGCAAATACACGTGCGAGAGGATGCATCCCGCAGGCTAGTCGAGCAAAAACACGTGCGAGAGGATGCATTCCGCAGGCTAGTCGAGCCAAAACACGTGCGAGAGGATGCATCCCGCAGACTAGTCGAGTAAAAACACGTGCGAGAGGATGCTTCCCGCAGGCTAGTCGAGTAAAAACACGTGCGAGAGGATGCATCCCGCAGGCTAGTCGAGTAAAAACACGTGCGAGAGGATGCATCCCGCAGGCTAGTCGAGTAAAAACACGTGCGAGAGGATGCATCCCGCAGGCTAGTCGAGTAAAAACACGTGCGAGAGGATGCATCCCGCAGGCTAGTCGAGCAAAAACACGTGCGAGAGGATGCATCCCGCAGGCTAGTCGAGCAAAAACACGTGCGAGAGGATGCATCCCGCAGGCTAGTCGAGTAAAAACACGTGCGAGAGGATGCATCCTGCAGACTAGTCGAGTAAAAACACGTGCGAGAGGATGCATCCCGCAGGCTAGTCGAGTAAAAACACGTGCGAGAGGATGCATCCCGCAGGCTAGTCGAGCAAATACACGTGCGAGAGGATGCATCCCGCAGGCTAGTCTAGTAAAATCACGTGCGAGGGGATGCATCCCGCAGGCTAGTCGAGTAAAAACACGTGCGAGAGGATGCATCCCGCAGGCTAGTCGAGTAAAAACACGTGCGAGAGGATGCATCCCGCATTCTAGTCGAGTAAAAACACGTGCGAGAGGCTGCATCCCGCAGGCTAGTCGAGTAAAAACACGTGCGAGTGGATGCATCCCGCAAGCTAGTCTAGTAAAATCACGTGCGAGGGCATGCATCCCGCAGGCTAGTCGAGTAAAAACACGTGCGAGAGGATGCATCCCGCAGGCTAGTCGAGTAAAAACACGTGCGAGAGGATGCATCCCGCAGGCTAGTCGAGTAAAAACACGTGCGAAGTTTTGTGGGATGCGCATGCGCAGGTTTTGTGGGATGCGCATGCGCAGGTTTTTTGGGATGCGCATGCGCAGGTTTTTTGGGATGCGCATGCCTAGTCGAGCAAAAACCCGTGCGAGAGGATGCATCCCGCAGGCTAGTCGAGCAAATACACGTGCGAGAGGATGCATCCCGCAGGCTAGTCGAGTAAAAACACGTGCGAGAGGATGCATCCCGCAGGCTAGTCGAGTAAAAACACGTGCGAGAGGATGCATCCCGCAGGCTAGTCGAGTAAAAACACGTGCGAGAGGATGCATCCCGCAGGCTAGTCGAGTAAAAACACGTGCGAGAGGATGCATCCCGCAGGCTAGTCGAGTAAAAACACGTGCGAGGTTTTGTGGGATGCGCATGCGCAGGTTTTGTGGGATGCGCATGCGCAGGTTTTTTGGGATGCGCATGCGCAGGTTTTTTGGGATGCGCATGCCTAGTCGAGCAAAAACACGTGCGAGAGGATGCATCCCGCAGGCTATTCGAGCAAAAACACGTGCGAGAGGATGCATCCCGCAGGCTAGTCGAGTAAAAACACGTGCGAGAGGATGCATCCCGCAGGCTAGTCGAGTAAAAACACGTGCGAGAGGATGCATTCCGCAGGCTAGTCGAGCAAATACACGTGCGAGAGGATGCATCCCGCAGGCTAGTCTAGTAAAATCACGTGCGAGGGGATGCATCCCGCAGGCTAGTCGAGTAAAAACACGTGCGAGAGGATGCATCCCGCAGGCTAGTCGAGTAAAAACACGTGCGAGAGGATGCATCCCGCATTCTAGTCGAGTAAAAACACGTGCGAGAGGCTGCATCCCGCAGGCTAGTCGAGTAAAAACACGTGCGAGAGGATGCATCCCGCAGGCTAGTCTAGTAAAATCACGTGAGAGGGGATGCATCCCGCAGGCTAGTCGAGTAAAAACACGTGCGAGAGGATGCATCCCGCAGGCTAGTCGAGTAAAAACACGTGCGAGAGGATGCATCCCGCAGGCTAGTCGAGCAAAAACACGTGCGAGAGGATGCATCCCGCAGGCTAGTCGAGCAAAAACACGTGCGAGAGGATGCATCCCGCAGGCTAGTCAAGTAAAATCACGTGCGAGAGGATGCATCCCGCAGGCTAGTCGAGCACAAACACGTGCGAGAGGATGCATCCCGCAGGCTAGTCGAGCAAATACACGTGCGAGAGGATGCATCCCGCAGGCTAGTCGAGCAAAAACACGTGCGAGAAGATGCATCCCGCAGACTAGTCGAGTAAAAACACGTGCGAGAGGATGCTTCCCGCAGGCTAGTCGAGTAAAAACACGTGCGAGAGGATGCATCCCGCAGGCTAGTCGAGTAAAAACACGTGCGAGAGGATGCATCCCGCAGGCTAGTCGAGTAAAAACACGTGCGAGGTTTTGTGGGATGCGCATGCGCAGGTTTTGTGGGATGCGCATGCGCAGGTTTTTTGGGATGCGCATGGCTAGTCGAGCAAAAACACGTGCGAGAGGATGCATCCCGCAGGGTAGTCGAGCAAAAACACGTGCGAGAGGATGCATCCCGCAGACTAGTCGAGTAAAAACACGTGCGAGAGGATGCTTCCCGCAGGCTAGTCGAGTAAAAACACGTGCGAGAGGATGCATCCCGCAGGCTAGTCGAGCAAAAACACGTGCGAGAGGATGCATCCCGCAGGCTAGTCAAGTAAAAACACGTGCGAGAGGATGCATCCCGCAGGCTAGTCGAGCACAAACACGTGCGAGAGGATGCATCCCGCAGGCTAGTCGAGCAAATACACGTGCGAGAGGATGCATCCCGCAGGCTAGTCGAGCAAAAACACGTGCGAGAGGATGCATTCCGCAGGCTAGTCGAGCCAAAACACGTGCGAGAGGATGCATCCCGCAGACTAGTCGAGTAAAAACACGTGCGAGAGGATGCTTCCCGCAGGCTAGTCGAGTAAAAACACGTGCGAGAGGATGCATCCCGCAGGCTAGTCGAGTAAAAACACGTGCGAGAGGATGCATCCCGCAGGCTAGTCGAGTAAAAACACGTGCGAGAGGATGCATCCCACAGGCTAGTCGAGTAAAAACACGTGCGAGGTTTTGTGGGATGCGCATGCGCAGGTTTTATGGGATGCGCATGCGCAGGATTTTTGGGATGCGCATGCGCAGGTTTTTTGGGATGCGCATGCCTAGTCGAGCAAAAACACGTGCGAGAGGATGCATCCCGCAGGCTAGTCGAGCAAAAACACGTGCGAGAGGATGCATCCCGCAGGCTAGTCGAGTAAAAACACGTGCGAGAGGATGCATCCCGCAGGCTAGTCGAGCAAAAACACGTGCGAGAGGATGCATCCCGCAGGCTAGTCGAGCAAAAACACGTGCGAGAGGATGCATCCCGCAGGCTAGTCGAGTAAAAACACGTGCGAGAGGATGCATCCTGCAGACTAGTCGAGTAAAAACACGTGCGAGAGGATGCATCCCGCAGGCTAGTCGAGTAAAAACACGTGCGAGAGGATGCATCCCGCAGGCTAGTCGAGTAAAAACACGTGCGAGAGGATGCATCCCGCAGGCTAGTTGAGTAAAAACACGTGCGAGGTTTTGTGGGATGCGCATGCGCAGGTTTTGTGGGATGCGCATGCGCAGGTTTTTTGGGATGCGCATGCCTAGTCGAGCAAAAACACGTGCGAGAGGATGCATCCCGCAGGCTAGTCGAGCAAAAACACGTACGAGAGGATGCATCCCGCAGGCTAGTCGAGTAAAAACACGTGCGAGGTTTTGTGGGGTGCGCATGCGCAGGTTTTGTGGGATGCGCATGCGCAGGTTTTTTGGGATGCGCATGCGCAGGTTTTTTGGGATGCGCATGGCTAGTCGAGCAAAAACACGTGCGAGAGGATGCATCCCGCAGGGTAGTCGAGTAAAAACACGTGCGAGAGGATGCATCCCGCAGGCTAGTCGAGTAAAAACACGTGCGAGAGGATGCATCCCGCAGGCTAGTCGAGCAAAAACACGTGCGAGAGGATGCATCCCGCAGGCTAGTCGAGCAAAAACACGTGCGAGAGGATGCATCCCGCAGGCTAGTCAAGTAAAAACACGTGCGAGAGGATGCATCCCGCAGGCTAGTCGAGCACAAACACGTGCGAGAGGATGCATCCCGCAGGCTAGTCGAGCAAATACACGTGCGAGAGGATGCATCCCGCAGGCTAGTCGAGCAAAAACACGTGCGAGAGGATGCATCCCGCAGGCTAGTCGAGCAAAAACACGTGCGAGAGGATGCATTCCGCAGGCTAGTCGAGCCAAAACACGTGCGAGAGGATGCATCCCGCAGACTAGTCGAGTAAAAACACGTGCGAGAGGATGCTTCCCGCAGGCTAGTCGAGTAAAAACACGTGCGAGAGGATGCATCCCGCAGGCTAGTCGAGTAAAAACACGTGCGAGAGGATGCATCCCGCAGGCTAGTCGAGTAAAAACACGTGCGAGAGGATGCATCCCGCAGGCTAGTCGAGTAAAAACACGTGCGAGGTTTTGTGGGATGCGCATGCGCAGGTTTTGTGGGATGCGCATGCGCAGGTTTTTTGGGATGCGCATGCGCAGGTTTTTTGGGATGCGCATTCGCAGGTTTTTTGGGATGCGCATGCGCAGGTTTTTTGGGATGCGCATGGCTAGTCGAGCAAAAACACGTGCGAGAGGATGCATCCCGCAGGGTAGTCGAGCAAAAACACGTGCGAGAGGATACATCCCGCAGACTAGTCGAGTAAAAACACGTGCGTGAGGATGCTTCCCGCAGGCTAGTCGAGTAAAAACACGTGCGAGAGGATGCATCCCGCAAGCTAGTCGAGCAAAAACACGTGCGAGAGGATGCATCCCGCAGGCTAGTCAAGTAAAAACACGTGCGAGAGGATGCATCCCGCAGGCTAGTCGAGCACAAACACGTGCGAGAGGATGCATCCCGCAGGCTAGTCGAGCAAATACACGTGCGAGAGGATGCATCCCGCAGGCTAGTCGAGCAAAAACACGTGCGAGAGGATGCATTCCGCAGGCTAGTCGAGCCAAAACACGTGCGAGAGGATGCATCCCGCAGACTAGTCGATTAAAAACACGTGCGAGAGGATGCTTCCCGCAGGCTAGTCGAGTAAAAACACGTGCGAGAGGATGCATCCCGCAGGCTAGTCGAGTAAAAACACGTGCGAGAGGATGCATCCCGCAGGCTAGTCGAGTAAAAACACGTGCGAGGTTTTGTGGGATGCGCATGCGCAGGTTTTATGGGATGCGCATGCGCAGGTTTTTTGGGATGCGCATGCGCAGGTTTTTTGGGATGCGCATGCCTAGTCGAGCAAAAACACGTGCGAGAGGATGCATCCCGCAGGCTAGTCGAGCAAAAACACGTGCGAGAGGATGCATCCCGCAGGCTAGTCGAGTAAAAACACGTGCGAGAGGATGCATCCCGCAGGCTAGTCGAGCAAAAACACGTGCGAGAGGATGCATCCCGCAGGCTAGTCGAGCAAAAACACGTGCGAGAGGATGCATCCCGCAGGCTAGTCGAGTAAAAACACGTGCGAGAGGATGCATCCTGCAGACTAGTCGAGTAAAAACACGTGCGAGAGGATGCATCCCGCAGGCTAGTCGAGTAAAAACACGTGCGAGAGGATGCATCCCGCAGGCTAGTCGAGTAAAAACACGTGCGAGAGGATGCATCCCGCAGGCTAGTTGAGTAAAAACACGTGCGAGGTTTTGTGGGATGCGCATGCGCAGGTTTTGTGGGATGCGCATGCGCAGGTTTTTTGGGATGCGCATGCCTAGTCGAGCAAAAACACGTGCGAGAGGATGCATCCCGCAGGCTAGTCGAGCACAAACACGTGCGAGAGGATGCATCCCGCAGGCTAGTCGAGCAAATACACGTGCGAGAGGATGCATCCCGCAGGCTAGTCGAGCAAAAACACGTGCGAGAGGATGCATCCCGCAGGCTAGTCGAGCAAAAACACGTGCGAGAGGATGCATTCCGCAGGCTAGTCGAGCCAAAACACGTGCGAGAGGATGCATCCCGCAGGGTAGTCGAGTAAAAACACGTGCGAGAGGATGCATCCCGCAGGCTAGTCGAGTAAAAACACGTGCGAGAGGATGCATCCCGCAGGCTAGTCGAGCAAAAACACGTGCGAGAGGATGCATCCCGCAGGCTAGTCGAGCAAAAACACGTGCGAGAGGATGCATCCCGCAGGCTAGTCAAGTAAAAACACGTGCGAGAGGATGCATCCCGCAGGCTAGTCGAGCACAAACACGTGCGAGAGGATGCATCCCGCAGGCTAGTCGAGCAAATACACGTGCGAGAGGATGCATCCCGCAGGCTAGTCGAGCAAAAACACGTGCGAGAGGATGCATCCCGCAGGCTAGTCGAGCAAAAACACGTGCGAGAGGATGCATTCCGCAGGCTAGTCGAGCCAAAACACGTGCGAGAGGATGCATCCCGCAGACTAGTCGAGTAAAAACACGTGCGAGAGGATGCTTCCCGCAGGCTAGTCGAGTAAAAACACGTGCGAGAGGATGCATCCCGCAGGCTAGTCGAGTAAAAACACGTGCGAGAGGATGCATCCCGCAGGCTAGTCGAGTAAAAACACGTGCGAGAGGATGCATCCCGCAGGCTAGTCGAGTAAAAACACGTGCGAGGTTTTGTGGGATGCGCATGCGCAGGTTTTGTGGGATGCGCATGCGCAGGTTTTGTGGGATGCGCATGCGCAGGTTTTTTGGGATGCGCATGCGCAGGTTTTTTGGGATGCGCATTCGCAGGTTTTTTGGGATGCGCATGCGCAGGTTTTTTGGGATGCGCATGGCTAGTCGAGCAAAAACACGTGCGTGAGGATGCATCCCGCAGGGTAGTCGAGCAAAAACACGTGCGAGAGGATACATCCCGCAGACTAGTCGAGTAAAAACACGTGCGTGAGGATGCTTCCCGCAGGCTAGTCGAGTAAAAACACGTGCGAGAGGATGCATCCCGCAAGCTAGTCGAGCAAAAACACGTGCGAGAGGATGCATCCCGCAGGCTAGTCAAGTAAAAACACGTGCGAGAGGATGCATCCCGCAGGCTAGTCGAGCACAAACACGTGCGAGAGGATGCATCCCGCAGGCTAGTCGAGCAAATACACGTGCGAGAGGATGCATCCCGCAGGCTAGTCGAGCAAAAACACGTGCGAGAGGATGCATTCCGCAGGCTAGTCGAGCCAAAACACGTGCGAGAGGATGCATCCCGCAGACTAGTCGAGTAAAAACACGTGCGAGAGGATGCTTCCCGCAGGCTAGTCGAGTAAAAACACGTGCGAGAGGATGCATCCCGCAGGCTAGTCGAGTAAAAACACGTGCGAGAGGATGCATCCCGCAGGCTAGTCGAGTAAAAACACGTGCGAGAGGATGCATCCCGCAGGCTAGTCGAGTAAAAACACGTGCGAGGTTTTGTGGGATGCGCATGCGCAGGTTTTATGGGATGCGCATGCGCAGGTTTTTTGGGATGCGCATGCGCAGGTTTTTTGGGATGCGCATGCCTAGTCGAGCAAAAACACGTGCGAGAGGATGCATCCCGCAGGCTAGTCGAGCAAAAACACGTGCGAGAGGATGCATCCCGCAGGCTAGTCAAGTAAAAACACGTGCGAGAGGATGCATCCCGCAGGCTAGTCGAGCACAAACACGTGCGAGAGGATGCATCCCGCAGGCTAGTCGAGCAAATACACGTGCGAGAGGATGCATCCCGCAGGCTAGTCGAGCAAAAACACGTGCGAGAGGATGCATCCCGCAGACTAGTCGAGTAAAAACACGTGCGAGAGGATGCTTCCCGCAGGCTAGTCGAGTAAAAACACGTGCGAGAGGATGCATCCCGCAGGCTAGTCGAGTAAAAACACGTGCGAGAGGATGCATCCCGCAGGCTAGTCGAGTAAAAACACGTGCGAGGTTTTGTGGGATGCGCATGCGCAGGTTTTGTGGGATGCGCATGCGCAGGTTTTTTGGGATGCGCATGCGCAGGTTTTTTGGGAAGCGCATGCGCAGGTTTTTTGGGATGCGCATTCGCAGGTTTTTTAGGATGCGCATGCGCAGGTTTTTTGGGATGCGCATGGCTAGTCGAGCAAAAACACGTGCGAGAGGATGCATCCCGCAGGGTAGTCGAGCAAATACACGTGCGAGAGGATGCATCCCGCAGGGTAGTCGAGCAAAAACACGTGCGAGAGGATGCATCCCGCAGACTAGTCGAGTAAAAACACGTGCGAGAGGATGCTTCCCGCAGGCTGGTCGAGTAAAAACACGTGCGAGAGGATGCATCCCGCAGGCTAGTCGAGCAAAAACACGTGCGAGAGGATGCATCCCGCAGGCTAGTCAAGTAAAAACACGTGCGAGAGGATGCATCCCGCAGGCTAGTCGAGCACAAACACGTGCGAGTGGATGCATCCCGCAGGCTAGTCGAGCAAATACACGTGCGAGAGGATGCATCCCGCAGGCTAGTCGAGCAAAAACACGTGCGAGAGGATGCATCCCGCAGGCTAGTCGAGCACAAACACGTGCGAGGTTTTGTGGAATGCGCATGCGCAGGTTTTGTGGGATGCGCATGCGCAGGTTTTTTGGGATGCGCATGCGCAGGTTTTTTGGGATGCGCATGGCTAGTCGAGCAAAAACACGTGCGAGAGGATGCATCCCGCAGGCTAGTCGAGTAAAAACACGTGCGAGAGGATGCATCCCGCAGGCTAGTCGAGTAAAAACACGTGCGAGAGGATGCATCCCGCAGGCTAGTCGAGCAAATACACGTGCGAGAGGATGCATCCCGCAGGCTAGTCGAGTAAAAACACGTGCGAGAGGATGCATCCCGCAGGCTAGTCGAGCACAAACACGTGCGAGGTTTTGTGGAATGCGCATGCGCAGGTTTTGTGGGATGCGCATGCGCAGGTTTTTTGGGATGCGCATGCGCAGGTTTTTTGGGATGCGCATGGCTAGTCGAGCAAAAACACGTGCGAGAGGATGCATCCCGCAGGCTAGTCGAGTAAAAACACGTGCGAGAGGATGCATCCCGCAGGCTAGTCGAGTAAAAACACGTGCGAGAGGATGCATCCCGCAGGCTAGTCGAGCAAATACACGTGCGAGAGGATGCATCCCGCAGGCTAGTCGAGCAAAAACACGTGCGAGAGGATGCATCCCGCAGACTAGTCGAGTAAAAACACGTGCGAGAGGATGCTTCCCGCAGGCTAGTCGAGTAAAAACACGTGCGAGAGGATGCATCCCGCAGGCTAGTCGAGTAAAAACACGTGCGAGAGGATGCATCCCGCAGGCTAGTCGAGTAAAAACACGTGCGAGAGGATGCATCCCGCAGGCTAGTCGAGTAAAAACACGTGCGAGGTTTTGTGGGATGCGCATGAGCAGGTTTTTTGGGATGCGCATGCGCAGGTTTTTTGGGATGCGCATGCGCAGGTTTTTTGGGATGCGCATGCCTAGTCGAGCAAAAACACGTGCGAGAGGATGCATCCCGCAGGCTAGTCGAGCAAAAACACGTGCGAGAGGATGCATCCCGCAGGCTAGTCGCGTAAAAACACGTGCGAGAGGATGCATCCTGCAGGCTAGTCGAGTAAAAACACGTGCGAGAGGATGCATCCCGCAGGCTAGTCGAGTAAAAACACGTGCGAGGTTTTGTGGGATGCGCATGCGCAGGTTTTGTGGGATGCGCATGCGCAGGTTTTTTGGGATGCGCATGGCTAGTCGAGCAAAAACACGTGCGAGAGGATGCATCCCGCAGACTAGTCGAGTAAAAACACGTGCGAGAGGATGCTTCCCGCAGGCTAGTCGAGTAAAAACACGTGCGAGAGGATGCATCCCGCAGGCTAGTCGAGTAAAAACACGTGCGAGAGGATGCATCCCGCAGGCTAGTCGAGTAAAAACACGTGCGAGAGGATGCATCCCGCAAGCTAGTCGAGTAAAAACACGTGCGAGAGGATGCATCCCGCAGGCTAGTCGAGTAAAAACACGTGCGAGGTTTTGTGGGATGCGCATGCGCAGGTTTTTTGGGATGCGCATGCGCAGGTTTTTTGGGATGCGCATGCCTAGTCGAGCAAAAACACGTGCGAGAGGATGCATCCCGCAAGCTAGTCGAGCAAAAACACGTGCGAGAGGATGCATCCCGCAGGCTAGTCGAGTAAAAACACGTGCGAGAGGATGCATCCCGCAGGCTAGTCGAGTAAAAACACGTGCGAGAGGATGCATCCCGCAGGCTAGTCGAGTAAAAACACGTGCGAGGTTTTGTGGGATGCGCATGCGCAGGTTTTGTGGGATGCGCATGCGCAGGTTTTTTGGGATGCGCATGCACAGGGTTTTTGGGATGCGCATGGCTAGTCGAGCAAAAACACGTGCGAGAGGATGCATCCCGCAGGCTAGTCGAGCAAAAACACGTGCGAGAGGATGCATCCCGCAGGCTAGTCGAGCAAAAACACGTGCGAGAGGATGCATCCCGCAGACTAGTCGAGTAAAAACACGTGCGAGAGGATGCTTCCCGCAGGCTAGTCGAGCAAAAACACGTACGAGAGGATGCATCCCGCAGGCTAGTCGAGCAAAAACACGTGCGAGAGGATGCATCCCGCAGGCTAGTCGAGTAAAAACACGTGCGAGAGGATGCATCCCGCAGGCTAGTCGAGTAAAAACACGTGCGAGAGGATGCATCCCGCAGGCTAGTCGAGCAAAAACACGTGCGAGAGGATGCATCCCGCAGGCTAGTCGAGCAAAAACACGTGCGAGAGGATGCATCCCGCAGGCTAGTCAAGTAAAAACACGTGCGAGAGGATGCATCCCGCAGGCTAGTCGAGCACAAACACGTGCGAGAGGATGCATCCCGCAGGCTAGTCGAGCAAATACACGTGCGAGAGGATGCATCCCGCAGGCTAGTCGAGCAAAAACACGTGCGAGAGGATGCATCCCGCAGGCTAGTCGAGCAAAAACACGTGCGAGAGGATGCATCCCGCAGACTAGTCGAGTAAAAACATGTGCGAGAGGATGCATCCCGCAGGCTAGTCGAGTAAAAACACGTGCGAGAGGATGCATCCCGCAGGCTAGTCGAGTAAAAACACGTGCGAGGTTTTGTGGGATGCGCATGCGCAGGTTTTGTGGGATGCGCATGCGCAGGTTTTTTGGGATGCGCATGGCTAGTCGAGCAAAAACACGGGCGAGAGGATGCATCCCGCAGGGTAGTCGAGCAAAAACACGTGCGAGAGGATGCATCCCGCAGGCTAGTCGAGCAAAAACACGTGCGAGAGGATGCATCCCGCAGGCTAGTCGAGTAAAAACACGTGCGAGAGGATGCATCCCGCTGTCTAGTCGAGTAAAAACACGTGCGAGAGGATGCATCCCGCAGGCTAGTCGAGTAAAAACACGTGCGAGGTTTTGTGGGATGCGCATGCGCAGGTTTTGTGGGATGCGCATGCGCAGGTTTTTTGGGATGCGCATGGCTAGTCGAGCAAAAACACGTGCGAGAGGATGCATCCCGCAGACTAGTCGAGTAAAAACACGTGCGAGAGGATGCTTCCCGCAGGCTAGTCGAGTAAAAACACGTGCGAGAGGATGCATCCCGCAGGCTAGTCGAGTAAAAACACGTGCGAGAGGATGCATCCCGCAGGCTAGTCGAGTAAAAACACGTGCGAGAGGATGCATCCCGCAGGCTAGTCGAGTAAAAACACGTGCGAGGTTTTGTGGGATGCGCATGCGCAGGTTTTTTGGGATGCGCATGCGCAGGTTTTTTGGGATGCGCATGCCTAGTCGAGCAAAAACACGTGCGAGAGGATGCATCCCGCAGGCTAGTCGAGCAAAAGCACGTGCGAGAGGATGCATCCCGCAGGCTAGTCAAGTAAAAACACGTGCGAGAGGATGCATCCCGCAGGCTAGTCGAGCACAAACACGTGCGAGAGGATGCATCCCGCAGGCTAGTCGAGCAAAAACACGTGCGAGAGGATGCATCCCGCAGGCTAGTCGAGCGAAAACACGTGCGAGAGGATGCATCCCGCAAGCTAGTCGAGTAAAAACACGTGCGAGAGGATGCATCCCGCAGACTAGTCGAGTAAAAACACGTGCGAGAGGATGCTTCCCGCAGGCTAGTCGAGTAAAAACACGTGCGAGAGGATGCATCCCGCAGGCTAGTCGAGTAAAAACACGTGCGAGGTTTTGTGGGATGCGCATGCGCAGGTTTTGTGGGATGCGCATGCGCAGGTTTTTTGGGATGCGCATGCGCAGGTTTTTTGGGAAGCGCATGCGCAGGTTTTTTGGGATGCGCATTCGCAGGTTTTTTAGGATGCGCATGCGCAGGTTTTTTGGGATGCGCATGGCTAGTCGAGCAAAAACACGTGCGAGAGGATGCATCCCGCAGGGTAGTCGAGCAAATACACGTGCGAGAGGATGCATCCCGCAGGGTAGTCGAGCAAAAACACGTGCGAGAGGATGCATCCCGCAGACTAGTCGAGTAAAAACACGTGCGAGAGGATGCTTCCCGCAGGCTGGTCGAGTAAAAACACGTGCGAGAGGATGCATCCCGCAGGCTAGTCGAGCAAAAACACGTGCGAGAGGATGCATCCCGCAGGCTAGTCGCGTAAAAACACGTGCGAGAGGATGCATCCTGCAGGCTAGTCGAGTAAAAACACGTGCGAGAGGATGCATCCCGCAGGCTAGTCGAGTAAAAACACGTGCGAGGTTTTGTGGGATGCGCATGCGCAGGTTTTGTGGGATGCGCATGCGCAGGTTTTTTGGGATGCGCATGGCTAGTCGAGCAAAAACACGTGCGAGAGGATGCATCCCGCAGACTAGTCGAGTAAAAACACGTGCGAGAGGATGCATCCCGCAGGCTAGTCGAGTAAAAACACGTGCGAGAGGATGCATCCCGCAAGCTAGTCGAGTAAAAACACGTGCGAGAGGATGCATCCCGCAGGCTAGTCGAGTAAAAACACGTGCGAGGTTTTGTGGGATGCGCATGCGCAGGTTTTTTGGGATGCGCATGCGCAGGTTTTTTGGGATGCGCATGCCTAGTCGAGCAAAAACACGTGCGAGAGGATGCATCCCGCAAGCTAGTCGAGCAAAAACACGTGCGAGAGGATGCATCCCGCAGGCTAGTCGAGTAAAAACACGTGCGAGAGGATGCATCCCGCAGGCTAGTCGAGTAAAAACACGTGCGAGAGGATGCATCCCGCAGGCTAGTCGAGTAAAAACACGTGCGAGGTTTTGTGGGATGCGCATGCGCAGGTTTTGTGGGATGCGCATGCGCAGGTTTTTTGGGATGCGCATGCACAGGGTTTTTGGGATGCGCATGGCTAGTCGAGCAAAAACACGTGCGAGAGGATGCATCCCGCAGGCTAGTCGAGCAAAAACACGTGCGAGAGGATGCATCCCGCAGGCTAGTCGAGCAAAAACACGTGCGAGAGGATGCATCCCGCAGACTAGTCGAGTAAAAACACGTGCGAGAGGATGCTTCCCGCAGGCTAGTCGAGCAAAAACACGTACGAGAGGATGCATCCCGCAGGCTAGTCGAGCAAAAACACGTGCGAGAGGATGCATCCCGCAGGCTAGTCGAGTAAAAACACGTGCGAGAGGATGCATCCCGCAGGCTAGTCGAGTAAAAACACGTGCGAGAGGATGCATCCCGCAGGCTAGTCGAGCAAAAACACGTGCGAGAGGATGCATCCCGCAGGCTAGTCGAGCAAAAACACGTGCGAGAGGATGCATCCCGCAGGCTAGTCAAGTAAAAACACGTGCGAGAGGATGCATCCCGCAGGCTAGTCGAGCACAAACACGTGCGAGAGGATGCATCCCGCAGGCTAGTCGAGCAAATACACGTGCGAGAGGATGCATCCCGCAGACTAGTCGAGTAAAAACATGTGCGAGGTTTTGTGGGATGCGCATGCGCAGGTTTTTTGGGATGCGCATGGCTAGTCGAGCAAAAACACGTGCGAGAGGATGCATCCCGCAGGCTAGTCGAGCAAAAACACGTGCGAGAGGATGCATCCCGCAGGCTAGTCGAGCAAAAACACGTGCGAGAGGATGCATCCCGCAGGCTAGTCGAGCAAAAACACGTGCGAGAGGATGCATCCCGCAGGCTAGTCGAGCAAAAACACGTGCGAGAGGATGCATCCCGCAGACTAGTCGAGTAAAAGCACGTGCGAGAGGATGCTTCCCGCAGGCTAGTCGAGTAAAAACACGTGCGAGAGGATGCTTCCCGCAGGCTAGTCGAGTAAAAACACGTGCGAGAGGATGCATCCCGCAGGCTAGTCGAGTAAAAACACGTGCGAGAGGATGCATCCCGCAGGCTAGTCGAGTAAAAACACGTGCGAGAGGATGCATCCCGCAGGCTAGTCGAGTAAAAACACTTGCGAGAGGATGCATCCCGCAGGCTAGTCGAGTAAAAACACGTGCGAGGTTTTGTGGGATGCGCATGCGCAGGTTTTGTGGGATGCGCATGCGCAGGTTTTGTGGGATGCGCATGCGCAGGTTTTGTGGGATGCGCATGCGCAGGTTTTTTGGGATGCGCATGGCTAGTCGAGCAAAAACACGGGCGAGAGGATGCATCCCGCAGGGTAGTCGAGCAAAAACACGTGCGAGAGGATGCATCCCGCAGGCTAGTCGAGCAAAAACACGTGCGAGAGGATGCATCCCGCAGGCTAGTCGAGTAAAAACACGTGCGAGAGGATGCATCCCGCAGGCTAGTCGAGTAAAAACACGTGCGAGAGGATGCATCCCGCAGGCTAGTCGAGTAAAAACACGTGCGAGGTTTTGTGGGATGCGCATGCGCAGGTTTTGTGGGATGCGCATGCGCAGGTTTTTTGGGATGCGCATGGCTAGTCGAGCAAAAACACGTGCGAGAGGATGCATCCCGCAGACTAGTCGAGTAAAAACACGTGCGAGAGGATGCTTCCCGCAGGCTAGTCGAGTAAAAACACGTGCGAGAGGATGCATCCCGCAGGCTAGTCGAGTAAAAACACGTGCGAGAGGATGCATCCCGCAGGCTAGTCGAGTAAAAACACGTGCGAGAGGATGCATCCCGCAGGCTAGTCGAGTAAAAACACGTGCGAGGTTTTGTGGGATGCGCATGCGCAGGTTTTTTGGGATGCGCATGCGCAGGTTTTTTGGGATGCGCATGCCTAGTCGAGCAAAAACACGTGCGAGAGGATGCATCCCGCAGGCTAGTCGAGCAAAAGCACGTGCGAGAGGATGCATCCCGCAGGCTAGTCAAGTAAAAACACGTGCGAGAGGATGCATCCCGCAGGCTAGTCGAGCACAAACACGTGCGAGAGGATGCATCCCGCAGGCTAGTCGAGCAAAAACACGTGCGAGAGGATGCATCCCGCAGGCTAGTCGAGCGAAAACACGTGCGAGAGGATGCATCCCGCAAGCTAGTCGAGTAAAAACACGTGCGAGAGGATGCATCCCGCAGACTAGTCGAGTAAAAACACGTGCGAGAGGATGCTTCCCGCAGGCTAGTCGAGTAAAAACACGTGCGAGAGGATGCATCCCGCAGGCTAGTCGAGTAAAAACACGTGCGAGAGGATGCATCCCGCAGGCTAGTCGAGTAAAAACACGCGCGAGAGGATGCATCCCGTAGGCTAGTCGAGTAAAAACACGCGCGAGAGGATGCATCCCGTAGGCTAGTCGAGTAAAAACACGTGCGAGGTTTTGTGGGATGCGCATGAGCAGGTTTTTTGGGATGCGCATGCGCAGGTTTTTTGGGATGCGCATGCGCAGGTTTTTTGGGATGCGCATGCCTAGTCGAGCAAAAACACGTGCGAGAGGATGCATCCCGCAGGCTAGTCGAGCAAAAACACGTGCGAGAGGATGCATCCCGCAGGCTAGTCGCGTAAAAACACGTGCGAGAGGATGCATCCTGCAGGCTAGTCGAGTAAAAACACGTGCGAGAGGATGCATCCCGCAGGCTAGTCGAGTAAAAACACGTGCGAGGTTTTGTGGGATGCGCATGCGCAGGTTTTGTGGGATGCGCATGCGCAGGTTTTTTGGGATGCGCATGGCTAGTCGAGCAAAAACACGTGCGAGAGGATGTATCCCGCAGACTAGTCGAGTAAAAACACGTGCGAGAGGATGCTTCCCGCAGGCTAGTCGAGTAAAAACACGTGCGAGGGGATGCATCCCGCAGGCTAGTCGAGTAAAAACACGTGCGAGAGGATGCATCCCGCAGGCTAGTCGAGTAAAAACACGTGCGAGAGGATGCATCCCGCAGGCTAGTCGAGTAAAAACACGTGCGAGAGGATGCATCCCGCAGGCTAGTCGAGCAAAAACACGTGCGAGAGGATGCATCCCGCAGGGTAGTCGAGTAAAAACACGTGCTAGAGGATGCATCCCGCAGGCTAGTCGAGCAAAAACACGTGCGAGAGGATGCATCCCGCAGGCTAGTTGAGTAAAAACACGTGCGAGAGGATGCATCCCGCAGGCTAGTCGAGTAAAAACACGTGCGAGAGGATGCATCCCGCAGGCTAGTCGAGTAAAAACACGTGCGAGAGGATGCATCCCGCAGGCTAGTCGAGTAAAAACACGTGCGAGAGGATGCATCCCGCAGGCTAGTCGAGCAAAAACACGTGCGAGAGGATGCATCCCACAGGCTAGTCGAGCAAAAACACGTGCGAGAGGATGCATCCCGCAGGCTAGTTGAGTAAAAACACGTGCGAGAGGATGCATCCCGCAGGCTAGTCGAGTAAAAACACGTGCGAGAGGATGCATCCCGCAGGCTAGTCGAGTAAATACACGTGCGAGAGGATGCATCCCGCAGGCTAGTCGAGTAAAAACACGTGCGAGAGGATGCATCCCGCAGGCTAGTCGAGTAAAAACACGTGCGAGAGGATGCATCCCGCAGGCTAGTCGAGCAAAAACACGTGCGAGAGGATGCATCCCACAGGCTAGTCGAGCAAAAACACGTGCGAGAGGATGCATCCCGCAGGCTAGTTGAGTAAAAACACGTGCGAGAGGATGCATCCCGCAGGCTAGTCGAGTAAAAACACGTGCGAGAGGATGCATCCCTCAGGCTAGTCGAGCAAAAACACGTGCGAGAGGATGCATCCCGCAGGCTAGTCGAGTAAAAACACGTGCGAGAGGATGCATCTGGCAGGCCAGTCGAGTAAAAACACGTGCGAGAGGATGCATCCCGCAGGCTAGTCGAGCAAAAACACGTGCGAGAGGATGCATCCCGCAGGGTAGTCGAGTAAAAACACGTGCGAGAGGATGCATCCCGCAGGCTAGTCGAGCAAAAACACGTGCGAGAGGATGCATCCCGCAGGGTAGTCGAGTAAAAACACGTGCGAGAGGATGCACCCCGAAGGCTAGTCGAGTAAAAACACGTGCGAGAGGATACATCCCGCAGGCTAGTCGAGCAAAAACACGTGCGAGAGGATGCATCCCGCAGGCTAGTCGAGCAAAAGCACGTGCGAGAGGATGCATCCCGCAGGCTAGTCGAGCAAAAGCACGTGCGAGAGGATGCATCCCGCAGGCTAGTCAAGTAAAAACACGTGCGAGAGGATGCATCCCGCAGGCTAGTCGAGCACAAACACGTGCGAGAGGATGCATCCCGCAGGCTAGTCGAGCGAAAACACGTGCGAGAGGATGCATCCCGCAAGCTAGTCGAGTAAAAACACGTGCGAGAGGATGCATCCCGCAGACTAGTCGAGTAAAAACACGTGCGAGAGGATGCTTCCCGCAGGCTAGTCGAGTAAAAACACGTGCGAGAGGATGCATCCCGCAGGCTAGTCGAGTAAAAACACGTGCGAGAGGATGCATCCCGCAGGCTAGTCGAGTAAAAACACGTGCGAGAGGATGCATCCCGCAGGCTAGTCGAGTAAAAACACGTGCGAGGTTTTGTGGGATGCGCATGCGCAGGTTTTGTGGGATGCGCATGCGCAGGTTTTGTGGGATGCGCATGCGCAGGTTTTGTGGGATGCGCATGCGCAGGTTTTTTGGGATGCGCATGGCTAGTCGAGCAAAAACACGGGCGAGAGGATGCATCCCGCAGGGTAGTCGAGCAAAAACACGTGCGAGAGGATGCATCCCGCAGGCTAGTCGAGCAAAAACACGTGCGAGAGGATGCATCCCGCAGGCTAGTCGAGTAAAAACACGTGCGAGAGGATGCATCCCGCAGGCTAGTCGAGTAAAAACACGTGCGAGAGGATGCATCCCGCAGGCTAGTCGAGTAAAAACACGTGCGAGGTTTTGTGGGATGCGCATGCGCAGGTTTTGTGGGATGCGCATGCGCAGGTTTTTTGGGATGCGCATGGCTAGTCGAGCAAAAACACGTGCGAGAGGATGCATCCCGCAGACTAGTCGAGTAAAAACACGTGCGAGAGGATGCTTCCCGCAGGCTAGTCGAGTAAAAACACGTGCGAGAGGATGCATCCCGCAGGCTAGTCGAGTAAAAACACGTGCGAGAGGATGCATCCCGCAGGCTAGTCGAGTAAAAACACGTGCGAGAGGATGCATCCCGCAGGCTAGTCGAGTAAAAACACGTGCGAGGTTTTGTGGGAGGCGCATGCGCAGGTTTTTTGGGATGCGCATGCGCAGGTTTTTTGGGATGCGCATGCCTAGTCGAGCAAAAACACGTGCGAGAGGATGCATCCCGCAGGCTAGTCGAGCAAAAGCACGTGCGAGAGGATGCATCCCGCAGGCTAGTCAAGTAAAAACACGTGCGAGAGGATGCATCCCGCAGGCTAGTCGAGCACAAACACGTGCGAGAGGATGCATCCCGCAGGCTAGTCGAGCAAAAACACGTGCGAGAGGATGCATCCCGCAGGCTAGTCGAGTAAAAACACGTGCGAGAGGATGCATCCCGTAGGCTAGTCGAGTAAAAACACGTGCGAGGTTTTGTGGGATGCGCATGAGCAGGTTTTTAGGGATGCGCATGCGCAGGTTTTTTGGGATGCGCATGCGCAGGTTTTTTGGGATGCGCATGCCTAGTCGAGCAAAAACACGTGCGAGAGGATGCATCCCGCAGGCTAGTCGAGCAAAAACACGTGCGAGAGGATGCATCCCGCAGGCTAGTCGCGTAAAAACACGTGCGAGAGGATGCATCCTGCAGGCTAGTCGAGTAAAAACACGTGCGAGAGGATGCATCCCGCAGGCTAGTCGAGTAAAAACACGTGCGAGGTTTTGTGGGATGCGCATGCGCAGGTTTTGTGGGATGCGCATGCGCAGGTTTTTTGGGATGCGCATGGCTAGTCGAGCAAAAACACGTGCGAGAGGATGCATCCCGCAGACTAGTCGAGTAAAAACACGTGCGAGAGGATGCTTCCCGCAGGCTAGTCGAGTAAAAACACGTGCGAGAGGATGCATCCCGCAGGCTAGTCGAGTAAAAACACGTGCGAGAGGATGCATCCCGCAGGCTAGTCGAGTAAAAACACGTGCGAGAGGATGCATCCCGCAAGCTAGTCGAGTAAAAACACGTGCGAGAGGATGCATCCCGCAGGCTAGTCGAGTAAAAACACGTGCGAGGTTTTGTGGGATGCGCATGCGCAGGTTTTTTGGGATGCGCATGCGCAGGTTTTTTGGGATGCGCATGCCTAGTCGAGCAAAAACACGTGCGAGAGGATGCATCCCGCAAGCTAGTCGAGCAAAAACACGTGCGAGAGGATGCATCCCGCAGGCTAGTCGAGTAAAAACACGTGCGAGAGGATGCATCCCGCAGGCTAGTCGAGTAAAAACACGTGCGAGAGGATGCATCCCGCAGGCTAGTCGAGTAAAAACACGTGCGAGGTTTTGTGGGATGCGCATGCGCAGGTTTTGTGGGATGCGCATGCGCAGGTTTTTTGGGATGCGCATGCGCAGGTTTTTTGGGATGCGCATGGCTAGTCGAGCAAAAACACGTGCGAGAGGATGCATCCCGCAGGGTAGTCGAGTAAAAACACGTGCTAGAGGATGCATCCCGCAGGCTAGTCGAGCAAAAACACGTGCGAGAGGATGCATCCCGCAGGCTAGTTGAGTAAAAACACGTGCGAGAGGATGCATCCCGCAGGCTAGTCGAGTAAAAACACGTGCGAGAGGATGCATCCCGCAGGCTAGTCGAGTAAAAACACGTGCGAGAGGATGCATCCCGCAGGCTAGTCGAGTAAAAACACGTGCGAGAGGATGCATCCCGCAGGCTAGTCGAGCAAAAACACGTGCGAGAGGATGCATCCCACAGGCTAGTCGAGCAAAAACACGTGCGAGAGGATGCATCCCGCAGGCTAGTTGAGTAAAAACACGTGCGAGAGGATGCATCCCGCAGGCTAGTCGAGTAAAAACACGTGCGAGAGGATGCATCCCGCAGGCTAGTCGAGTAAAAACACGTGCGAGAGGATGCATCCCGCAGGCTAGTCGAGTAAAAACACGTGCGAGAGGATGCATCCGCAGGCTAGTCGAGTAAAAACACGTGCGAGAGGATGCATCCCGCAGGCTAGTCGAGCAAAAACACGTGCGAGAGGATGCATCCCACAGGCTAGTCGAGCAAAAACACGTGCGAGAGGATGCATCCCGCAGGCTAGTTGAGTAAAAACACGTGCGAGAGGATGCATCCCGCAGGCTAGTCGAGTAAAAACACGTGCGAGAGGATGCATCCCTCAGGCTAGTCGAGCAAAAACACGTGCGAGAGGATGCATCCCGCAGGCTAGTCGAGTAAAAACACGTGCGAGAGGATGCATCTGGCAGGCTAGTCGAGTAAAAACACGTGCGAGAGGATGCATCCCGCAGGCTAGTCGAGCAAAAACACGTGCGAGAGGATGCATCCCCGCAGGTAGTCGAGTAAAAACACGTGCGAGAGGATGCATCCCGCAGGCTAGTCGAGCAAAAACACGTGCGAGAGGATGCATCCCGCAGGCTAGTCGAGTAAAAACACGTGCGAGAGGATGCCCCGAGGCTAGTCGAGTAAAACACGCGAGGTACATCCCGCAGCTAGTCGAGCAAAAACACGTGCGAGAGGATGCATCCCGCAGGCTAGTCGAGCAAAAGCACGTGCGAGAGGATGCATCCCGCAGCTAGTCAAGTAAAAACACGTGCGAGAGGATGCATCCCGCAGGCTAGTCGAGCACAAACACGTGCGAGAGGATGCATCCCGCAGGCTAGTCGAGCAAAAACACGTGCGAGAGGATGCATCCCGCAGGCTAGTCGAGCGAAAACACGTGCGAGAGGATGCATCCCGCAGCTAGTCGAGTAAAAACACGTGCGAGAGGATGCATCCCGCAGACTAGTCGAGTAAAAACACGTGCGAGAGGATGCTTCCGCAGGCTAGTCGAGTAAAAACACGTGCGAGAGGATGCATCCCGCAGGCTAGTCGTGTAAAAAACACGTGCGAGAGGATGCATCCCGCAGGCTAGTCGAGTAAAAACACGTGCGAGAGGATGCATCCCGTAGGCTAGTCGAGTAAAAACACGTGCGAGGTTTTGTGGGATGCGCATGAGCAGGTTTTTTGGGATGCGCATGCGCAGGTTTTTTGGGATGCGCATGCGCAGGTTTTTTGGGATGCGCATGCCTAGTCGAGCAAAAACACGTGCGAGAGGATGCATCCCGCAGGCTAGTCGAGCAAAAACACGTGCGAGAGGATGCATCCCGCAGGCTAGTCGCGTAAAAACACGTGCGAGAGGATGCATCCTGCAGGCTAGTCGAGTAAAAACACGTGCGAGAGATGCATCCCGCAGGCTAGTCGAGTAAAAACACGTGCGAGGTTTTGTGGGATGCGCATGCGCAGGTTTTGTGGGATGCGCATGCGCAGGTTTTTTGGGATGCGCATGGCTAGTCGAGCAAAAACACGTGCGAGAGGATGCATCCCGCAGACTAGTCGAGTAAAAACACGTGCGAGAGGATGCTTCCCGCAGGCTAGTCGAGTAAAAACACGTGCGAGAGGATGCATCCCGCAGGCTAGTCGAGTAAAAACACGTGCGAGAGGATGCATCCCGCAGCATAGTCGAGTAAAAACACGTGCGAGAGGAGGATGCATCCCGCAAGCTAGTCGAGTAAAAACACGTGCGAGAGGATGCATCCCGCAGGCTAGTCGAGTAAAAACACGTGCGAGGTTTTGTGGATGCGCATGCGCAGGTTTTTTGGGATGCGCATGCGCAGGTTTTTTGGGATGCGCATGCCTAGTCGAGCAAAAACACGTGCGAGAGGATGCATCCCGCAAGCTAGTCGAGTAAAAACACGTGCGAGAGG